>NW_024070210.1:11740036-11782030 GCF_014754425.2 Oryx dammah | reverse complement strand
AAAGAGAGAGAGAGAAAAAGAGAAGCTAAAGGCAAAGGAGAAGAGGAAAGATATACCCATTTGAATGCAGACTTCCAAAGAATACCAAGGAGAGATTTAAAAAAAAAAAAAAAAAAAAAGCTTTCCTCAGTGATCAGTGCAAAGAAATAGAGGAAAAGAATAGAATAGGAAAGACTAGAGATCTCTTCAAGAAAATTAGAGATACCAAGGGAATATTTCATGCAAAGATGGACACAATAAAGGACAGAAATGGTATGGACCTAACAGAAGCAGAAGATATTAAGAAGAGGTGGCAAGATTCAAAGAAGAACTGTACAAAAAAGATCTTAATGACCCAGACAACCACAATGGTGTGATCACCAACCTAGAGCCAGATATCCTGGAATGTGAAGTCAAGTGGGCCTTAGGAAGCATCACTACGGACAAAGCTAGTGGAGGTGATGGAATTCCAGTTAGGCTATTTCAAATCCTAAAACATGATGCTGTGAAAGTGCTGCACTCAATATGCCAGCAAATTTGGAAAACTCAGCAGTGGCCACAGGACTGGAAAAGTCAGTTTTCGTTCCAATGCCAAAGAATGTTCAAACTACCACACAATTGCACTTATCTCACATGCTAGTAATAATCAAAATTCTCCAAGCCAGGCTTCAATAGTACATGAACGATGAACTTCCAGATGTTCAAGCTGGATTTAGAAAAGGCAGAGGAAACAGAGATCAAATTGCCAACATCCGTTGGATCATTGAAAAAGCAAGAGAGTTCCAGAAAAACATCTACCTCTGCTTTATTGACTATACCAAAGCCTTTGACTGTGTGGATCACAATCAACTGTGGAAAATTCTGAAAGAGATGGGAATACCAGACCACCTGACCTGCCTCCTGAGAAATCTGCATTCAGGTCAAGAAGCAACAGTTAGAAGTGTTATTAAACAACAGACTGGTTCCAAATGAGGAAAGAAGTATGTCAAGGCTGTATATTGTCATCCTGCTTATTTAACTTCTATGCAGAGTACATCATGCGAAATGCCAGGCTGGATGAAGCACAAGCTGGAATCAAGATTGCCAGGAGAAATATCAATAACCTCAGATACGCAGATGACACCACCCTTATGGCAGAAAGAGAACTAAAGAGCTTCTTGATGAAAGTGAAAGAGGAGAGTGAAAAAGTTGACTTAAAGCTCAACAGTCATAAAACTAAGATTATGGCATTGGGCCCCATCACTTCACAGCAATAGATGGGGAAAGAATGGAAATAGTGAGAGACTTTATTTTCTTGGGCTCCAAAATCACTGCAGATGGTAATTGCAGCCATGAAATTAAAAGACGTTTGCTCCTTGGAAGAAAAGCTATGACCAACCTAGACAGCATTTTAAAAAGCAGAGATATTACTTTGCCAACAAAGGTCTGTCTAGTCAAAGCTATGGTTTTTCCAGTGGTCATGTATAGATGTGAGAGTTGTAATATAAAGAAGGCTAAGCGCAAGAAGAATTGAACTGTGGTGTTGGAGAAGACTCTTGAGAGTCCCTTGTACTGCAAGGAGATCCAACCAGTCCATCCTAAAGGAAATCATACCTGAATATTCATTGGAAGGAGTGATGCTGAAGCTGAAACTCCAATACTTTTGCCACCTAATGGGAAGAACTGACTCATTGAGAAAGACCCTGATGCTGGGAAAGATTGAAGGTGGAAGGAGAAGGAGACGACAAAGGATGAGATGGTTGGATGGCATCATTGACTCGATAGACATGAGTTTGATTAAGCTCCAGGACTTAGTGATGGACAGGGAAGCCTGGTGTGCTGCAGTCCATGGGGTCACAAAGAGTCAGGCATGACTGAGCAACTGAACCAAACTGAACTGTCACGAAATTTGGTTGCAGTCTGCTATGCAGTAATAATAAGAAAACCACCCTGACCTTTAGAAAAATGGGAAACTTACCTTGAGCTAATGAAATAACTGCTAGAGAATTTATGTATAAAATGTTAGATGTGAAAAGGGCTGGACACACACTTTTGCATCACCAATGCTAGTTCTAGGGTACAGTCAAGTTTCTTACTAGATGTAAGGAACAGTATTGATGAATCTTAAAAAGTTAAGATCTTTTTCTGTCCTTGAACATTTTCTCTGGTCTGTAGTAGGAAATGCTTAAAATTGCAATACATTTCCCTAATGTTTAGTTGAACATTGCCCTTCCTATGTTTTAAGGCAGTATCTCTAAGGTTCCTACCTAATAACTTAATAACTTGTCTGTCTTGACTCTCCCATTAGAGGAGATACACTCTTTGTTGAGATTCATTTCTCTTCTTGGCACCTACATTTCCTCACTGTTAGGCTTGGTAGAGTTGGATGAGAATTAATAATTTATTCATTTAGAAGAAATTGATAAGTTTATTATTTGGCAAGTATATCTCAGAATGCCTTAGGCTCATCTCTTAATGATTCTTTCTCCTTTAGCTTATGAAAAAAGCGATAAGGGCTCTGCCCAAGTCACTTATTAGAGGTCAGGCCTGCAAAGAGAAATCAGTTTGGCTAAGATCTGGCTTTGTTTTCAGTTTTACTGGGCAAGGCTCTTTCCTTAAACTAAAAGGTTGATGTAGCAGCTAATGAGAAATTCCCTCTTTCTGATGTGCAAAGTAGTTACACATTTGAGGATGCGGTTTATATTCACTCAAAGATTAAAGCCCACATTCATTTATGGTGTCTCCAAGTGTATTTTGGTAATGAAATTTAGTACTTAAAAAATTTACACTGCAGCTAGTCCTAACACAATTACTATCTGACTGTGTTTATAACCCTGCCATACCATTTATGAATAAAATAATGAAATTTCACAGAGGATTAATTTAATGTCCTCAGGAATTTTCTATATCTGTTTTTTTCTTTAATTACCCAAAGTGACTCTGTGAAGGAGGAGGGGAAAAGACACAGGGAAACTAGAGTCTATCCCATTGCCGAGATTAGATCCAAAGCAGTTAAGAGATGTTCCTTTTCCAGGTTTCTCTGATGGAAAACTCTCCCGATGTGGGTCCTTTATTTCCACAGGTGAGGCATAGGTAATAGGATGCTGCTGCTGATTTTGAAGGTGAATATGTTAGACAGGTGCTATTAGGATCAAATAATAATTTAAACTTAGTTGGATTAAATAGCCTAGTGTTACACTTAAGTCACTATGCAATAGACAAAAACTGCCAAAATGAGAAATACGGACCATTGGTATTCTACTCATCCTGTCTTAAAAGCCAGACGTGTTTACTACTACCAGCTACTTTATTTATGGTCTGGTGGTATATGTGTGTATACTTATGCAGTTGATAAAGTGAAACAAGGGCCAGAGAAGTAGGTCCTCTGAAAGAAATTGCATAAAAATGGGAAAGTCTTTTCACCTGGGGTTATTGATAACCTTCTTTCCTGTCCACCTCAGGATGTTTCCTTCAGACAATTGTAGAGCTGAATGCCGGGGACAGGGCCCACCTACAGCAACCTGTCACACTGCTTCTCCTGCCCCTGTAGAAGCAGACCATTACACTCTTCTCGTCTTTACCAATCCTCCTTTTTGGCAGTTTTTAATGTTTCTCCTGCAGCCATGACACAATCATGTACATGAGAGAATCTCTGAACATTGCTAGAACATCTTCATTTACTATGAGCTAAAATATGAGCAGCCGAAGCGTATACAAGTGCTCATCTGAAATGCATTTTTGGTTTTAACTAGGTTTCTCTGACACTAGGTTGAGTTTCATATTCTAGCCATGGAAGGAATTTTCCAGGTATATTTATTAGGCAGTTACTCTTTTGCTTTCTAGTCATTGTTTAGAATTTTTGAAGTGGCTGTAAGTTTTTTTTCTTTCTCTTTATGCACCACTACAAACTGCCCTCCATCCAGTAGACGCTTAACTGTGATCTATGATGTGTGACCGAATCTCAGGATAAAATTATCTATTCTTGCAAGAAATACATGCATGCAGATTTTGGAGATAGTTTATATTTCCAAAGTAACAGATCTTTTTCTTTTAAAGAACTCGGGGTATTATTATTAGACCATTCACGGGGGCAAGTCTTTCTGTGACTTTTTCCTTTAATAGCAATAACCACGATTAGTACTAGTATCATCACATTTCGTGGATACCTATTGGTTGTCAGACACTGCTCTAGATGGTGAACATATGGTATCATTTTAATCTCTGTGAAGCAGAGATTAGACCTCTTTTATACTTGGAAAAATCAGAGTCACAGGTACAGTGGAAACAGAAAAATTATGGGTGTCAGATTTGAACTCACTCTGCCACTTCAGAGCTATATTATGATTGTGTAAGTTACAAAGGTCCATCTAGTTAAGGCTATGGTTTTTGCAGAAGGCATGTATGGATGTGAGAGTTGGACTATAAACAAAGCTGAGCGCTGAAGAATTGATGGTTTTGAACTGTGTTATTGGTGAAGACTCTTGAGAGTCCCTTGGACTGCAAGGAGATCCAACCAGTCCATCCTAAAGGAAATCAGTCCTGAATGTTCATTGGAAGGACTGATGTTGAAGCTGAAACTCCAATCCTTTGGTCACCTGATGAGAAGAGCTGACTCATTTGAAAAGACTCTGATGCTGGGAAAGATTGAAGGCAGGAGGAGAAGGGAATAACAGAGGATGAGATGGTTGGATGACATCACCGACTCAATTGACATGAGTCTGAGTAAAGTCTGGGAGTTGGTGATGGACAGGGAGGCCTGGTGTGCTGCAGTCCATAGGATCGGACATGACTGAAGGACTGAACTGAACTAAACTGCTATTACCCCTACTGTCTTTTTGCCTCAGGCCACAGGGAGGGAACACAGCCCCACCTATCAGTAGAAAATTGGATTAAAGGTTTACTGAGTATGACCAGTTTACTCTACAGCCAGTCCCTCCCATCAGGAAGCTTGCACTTTATCCTCATCCATCAGATGGCAGAGAGAATGAAAACCACAGTCACAGAAAACTAACCATACTGATCATGTGGATCACAACCTTATCTAACTCAATGAAACTATGAGCCATGCCACGTAGGGTCACCCAAGACTGACAGGGTCATGGTGGAGAGTTCTGACAAAATGTGGTCCACTGGAGAAGGGCCTGGGGCAAACCACTTCAGCATTATTGTCTTCAGAACCCCATGAACAGTATGAAAATGCAAAAAAAAAAAAAAAAAATCAACGATTAAGTCAATCGGGTGAACTTTAACTTCTAAATTTTTTTTCCATTGAATGTTAATAGCAAGGTCATTTGCACTGATATTCTGTATCTTCTAATTAACCAAGAAATGAATTTTGTGTGTTTTTATATTTGTATTTACATTCTAAACTGTCTAAAAATGTTATTTTTATCCTTACTTTAAGCTCTCTATAAATTATGACTAAATCTGTAGCTAATGGAGAATTTTGCTCATTATCTGATTGAAGAAAACCTAAGCATTAACTGGATGGAGGTTGACATTAAGTCACCGTGTCTCTTGGCATCTTTCCTTTTCAAATGAAGTGCTGTTAGCTTTTTCACTGACACTTTGAAACCAAGACATTTAACTGACATTAATCCAAGACAGAGTGTGTCAGGGTTATGCACTTGGAACTTTTCAGTCTTTCCAATGAAAAGACAATATGTGTATCCAATCTTCCAAAATGAATGCCTGCAGTGGAAGATAGCAGTCTAGATCTGTAATGTTTATTGGTTAGATTTTATAACTCTCATGTAGCCCAGGATATGAGGAATCTTTGAAACTTCCTCCAGGCAGAAGCTTATGCAATGCATGTCACTTCTGTTTGCCCACAAGAACTTCCTAACCTTCAAATTTGGCAGGTCTGTATGACATCCTGTGTCCAGAAAGCGTGGGCTGTGCGTTGATATGTCATAAAAAGCTTGCACTACCAAGGACTTTTCCCTTTTCATCTTCTGTTCTTGGACGATCATAGTAATCCACGGAGACCATTATTTTGTGTTCAGGGTGTCTTTTATTCTGAGCTCTTCAAAGTGAAACTATCATTAAACTTGAGTGACAATCATTGTTTGCCTCCAAAACCCAAGTGAGCAGAGGCGCAGTGGCTGTCTAAATGGCAAAGGGCTTGACCACTGACAGAATGCTGAACCTGGCTTCCGAACATATCCCTTGTCAGGAGGACAATGACGAGGGGCGAGATTTTGTACTACAGAGATTCAGTAGGAGAGAGGTGTTCTCTAACTGTGTGATCAGGGTCTGTTCATTCAAGAACTTTCAGCAGGCCCCATGGCCCTGAGCCTGTCATTCTCTGGGAATTCTCCTTCCAGGGACACAATAGCCCACAGTCACGAGCACATTTTTAACAGCTATGACTTTAAAGGAGAGATGTGCGGTTTCACACTAAAGTTTTCCAATTGGAGTTAAATTCTGGAAAGGTTTGGGAGTCAAGGACATAGCTAATTCCACATCCTACAGACAGATACAGAAGACTTAATTAGAAAAGACTTTACTAGAAGCATGATTCACCCTAGTTTGAAGTGTCTCCAAGGGAAATGTTTACAATTCCTCATGGAGGCCCAAACACACCATCAGTTAGAAGTTGCTATCCTCCTGTTTCCTTGAAATTTAAACAAAATATTTTTCCTTCCCTTTTTGAGCTTTTCTCCTCCTGTTGTTTCCTCCTAATATAATGCTCTTCCATTATCATTTCCATGTAGCTGCAGCCTGGAAGTAGATATCTAAATAATTTCTGAGGAGTTAGCCAAGTACTTCCCCTTTCTTGTAAGAGGCCCTGAGGATTATCTCAGATCCTCTGGAATGTCAGCCATTTATATCATGTACCAATTAAGGACACATTTTTGAGGTAAAAATATAAGGCTGATAAAGCCATATTTAAAGAACTCTTCCTGGCCCTCTTTCTTTTGTAATCAACTCTCTATTCCCCGATTAAAATTTGAGATACTGGAAGCACCAAGGTCTTCTGCCACTCACATCGGTAATGATCTGCTTTCCTTTGCCATAAAATAAAAGACAGGGTCTTGCCTCAGTGTTCTTTCATTTGCCTATTTAAGGAATGAAATGCTTTGCCTCCATGACGTTGACAGTGCATTTTTCATTCTGTTCAGCCTTTCCTGCTCAAGAGAACTTGGGTTTTCTTCCTTAGAAGGCCCATTCTGTTACAGACACATTACACAAAATAATCAGCAAAGTGGGCTTGGGTGATGAACGCATGCCTGTGCTGTTCATGCGAATGCCCTTTGATCCAATAAATTAATTTTAAACCATGAATGAAATCACTAGCTGTCTAGAGCAGACCGCACACCTCTTCTCTCCCCCATCTCTCTCTGTTTCTCTCTCTTCCACGGTGCCTAGTGCAGTGCTATATACTTTGTGATTCCACTGAGAAAAGGGCGCTGGCATACTTTGAAGACATAGTAATATCATAATAATAAAACTTCTCATTCTCTCTTCTAGTTTCCTAATCTAAGCTCTATCTTCCTATCAGTCACTCTTACAGTTCCCTTTAGCTCCCTCCATTTCAATTATATTCTTCCTGTAAGAAAATGAGCAAACCAATGTCAATTTTCATGCATTTCCATGGTTTTATTTACTATATGTGCAGGTGACAGTCGGCTCATTCCATCAATCACGGAGGTAAATTCCCATGAGTCCCCAAGATGCCTCAATTTATTATCCCTGGACTATTTCCTTTGAGAGATTTATCACAGACAGGGTGTTTCAAAGAAACCTAACAATCCTTGCATTGAGGTTCACTCAATCATTTAGACAGTCTAAAGGAATCATATTTGTGAAGCCTCTTGATGCATAAAATAATGCAAAGAGAAGAATAGAGCTCACACTGAGCTTGCATTAGTGGGAAAGCCAGGAATTGTAGTGATTAAAAATACAGACTTTGGGTTCAGTCAGTCTGGGTTCAAACCACAACCCACCATTTACTGGCTGTGAGATAGGAACCAGTTCTTTAATCCCAGTTTCCTCATATGTAAAAAGAAAGAATACTACCTCATAGGACTTCTGGGAAAATCCAATGGGATGATAGTTGTAAAATATGAAATCTAGCAAGATGTCTGGAATATGTTGCATTTTTCCCAAGACTATAACTAGAGTTGTTCTTAGAAGCTGCAGAATGCTTAATCTCATTGTGAGAAGGCTTGTCATTTCCGTTCCAGAGATTCTTTTAGTTAAATCATGTCTTCCAAACTATCTCTATCGAACACGGTAGAGGAGTGCATATTATCAGACATGAGCTGTTTTATACAGCCACCTGTATAGCAGGATCAAGGTGCAGGGGGCCCATCTCCTCACATTATGAATCTGGCAGAAAGGTTTTTTCAATATATAGCTTGAATTATAGGCTTTGTGTTAATTCATGTAAAAGAGTAGTACTTGCTTTTAAGTTCAACTTGAAATTTCAATTTATTTCTCAGTTCTATGGAATAGTAATATGTCTATAATATTACTATTTGTAACATTATTTTATTATTTTATGATTATAAAAGTATTTTATAATAATTATTAATTATATAATATAAATTATAATATAGCATAATATTAATTAATTGCCAGTATTAACAGAGTGATTACTCTGTGCCAGGCACTTGATTTCCTAGCACAAATATTCCTCAATTTAGAGGACTAGTCTGTTGTGTCAGTGTGACAATAATCTCTAGGTAGGCAATAATGATCATGTTTTCTCCTTAAATGAGCCGACACTCAAATTGAATTTTCCTTTGACTTTGGATCGGTCACCTTCTGGCAGCTGCTTGGACATCCGTGTCTCACCAGGTCATTTATAACTCCCTGATTTTTTTTTTCTTTGCTCTGAAGGCTGCTTTTTCAAAGATTGCTCACCAATGTATAAAGACTTTAAACTCAGTGGATTGTCGTTGTTAGATGAAGATTTCCAGGGACCAGCAGTGCACTTGCACCATGACTAGGACATTCTTTTTTTTTTTTTTCTTATTGGTGTATAATTGCATTGCAGTGGTGTGTTAGTTTCTGCTGTACAAGGAAGTGAATCAGCTCTTTGTACACACATATCCCCTTCCTCTGGGCCTCCCAGTCCCTATATCACACCCATCTGGGTCATCACAGAGTATTCTTTTCTTTACCTTATTTTTAATTGGAGGATAATTGCTTTAGCATGTTGTGTTGGTTTCTGCCATCCCACAGCATGAATCAGCTGTACGTACACATGAACCCCCTCTATCCTGAACCCCCTTCCCGCCCCTCTAGGTCAGCAGAGCAGCAGGCTGAGCTCTGTGTTGCGCAGCGGCTCCCCACTCACTGTCTGCTTTACACGCGGCCCTGGAAGTGTTTCCAAGCTACTCTCTCAATCCGCCCCACCCTCTCCTTCCTCTGCTGTGTCCGCAAGTCACAGAGCATTATTGTCCATTCTTAACTGGTGTGATAAAAAAGCAGAGGGGCTATTAGGACAGTCAAAACTATTAACAATGAATTCCAGACCTGAAAAACTTATAAATAGGGTGCCTAAGGGGCTGATAGCAGTTGTTTCATCCCGGAGAGAATGCCTAAAGGTCTTACTTCAAATTCTGATGATACAGCAGATCTGGATGCCAGTGTTTTAAAGGAATGCCTGAACTGCCAAACCTTAATCAGAAATCATTGCCCACAATACAGGTGGCAATCTATCATGGTAAATGTCACCACAGAGAAGACCTGAAAAGCCAAAAAACCAAAAAGATTGGATATAAAGCTTATCCAACTGGACTTTCCTCTCAAGAGGAATTACAAATTCAGATATAATTGAGTGACCTCTGCTCTTTACAAGTTCTCAGGAACTTGTGGTATTGTTTATAGCTCTGCACGATTATGTATTAGATTCCCTTACAACAGAGGCAGTCTTTGCATGACAAAAATTTTCAGGTTCTAAGTGATGGCGATAGCTAACATTCAAACTGATGAAATTGTAAAGGAGTACCAGGGATGGAACTGGAGCCATCCTTGTAGTCAGTATGAACAGAATTTAACTCTCAAGTTATTTTTTGCAAACAGGAATAATTTGAAAAATAAAAGATGAATCAAAAGATAAACTGAACTTATCAACTTTCCCTTTTAGATTTAGTATCTTTATTTCTATCTGTGATACCATAGAAATCTCCTATTACTGAGTTTTTAAAGCATAACACTTAAATAAAACACTCAGCTGCTTGGGAAGTTTCTAGGATCTTTGTTTCAGCAATAAAACTTAAACCACTGGGAGAATATGAAACCTTTTTGAATGGCCCCAAATTAACATTCTGAATTTTTCTTTGCTCATTTCCGCTCACCTCCAAAATTTTTACTAAGCCATAGTCACATGTACGCAGGACGGTTTTTCCAGTGTGTCATGTCATGAGCTTCATCTACCTGTTTCTTCTGCTCAGAATGACTCACTTCCCCTTTGGGCATGAATAATGACAAATTAGTCTTCAAACTCCAAGTCAGCTACAACGAACAGAGCTGGTTACCTCCTCCACGGTCTGCGCACAGCGACTCTGTTAGAACATCTGTCTCATTGCCCTGGCCGCAGACCACATCACAGACAGTGAGCAACTCTGATTTGTCTTTGTCATTCCACAACTCAGAATGTCACTTGGGAATCAATCAGTGGACAGTAAATGATTTTTTTTTCCCCCTGAATGAATCCTTCCCAAGGCTGCTGTGTATACCCATGCAGGTTTCACACACTGCATAGCTCCACAGACCACAATTCACGTGGACTGAATGGGATGCCCTGCACCTATTTTAAGTAGTAAGGAGAGCACGGAGAGTCTGTGGCGTGACATGGCTATGTATGCAGTCTATCACCATCAGATACTTTTAATCAAATACTACAAGAAGCAAGAACCTGAGTGACCAGATATATGATACTGTTGAACATTTTGTCAAACTCACCATATGCAAAGTGTAGTGTTAGACAGCTCAGGAGATAGTGTAAATGTTAATGGACTTGCCAAAGACAGCAAGTGTTTCTTGCTTCCCTGCTTCAGCAAATGAGCTTCTCTGATAGCTCAGTTGGTAAAGAATCCACCTGCCATGCAGGAGACCCTGGTTTGATTCCTGGGTTGGAAAGATTCTCTGGAGAAGGGAAAGGCTACCCACTCCAGTATTCTGGCCTGGAGAATTCCATGGACTATACAGTCAGTCTATGGGGTCGCAAAGAGTTGGACAAGACTGAGTGACTTTCACTTCACTTCTTCAAGGCAGCAAAACCTAAAGTGGAAGAGGTGTGTCTTAAACTCATACTTGCTGGGGCTGCATGGTTTGCATTGATTTTGATCCCAGCAATTTACATTTTAATTACAACTTGCAGTTCTCTGGAAACAGTTCAGTACTTTTGGGAAAGACCATAATGTAGTTGCTGACTCACAATTTGCTAACAATGGAGGTGGATATAATCTAATAGGATTAATTGGGTGCAGGCCATGTTGTCCCATAAGCAGTTTCCATAGATTGAATAGACTATAGTCATGAAAATAACTGGAGAGATTGCCAGCTAACCTTCTTGACAAGAACTAACCAGCAATCGTGAATGGAAAAAAAAGAAATCTGAAAACTGGATCATTTCCTCAGACCAATCCAGAATTGACTGTACAGACTCACTAGTAAGTAAGCTAAAAAGAGCTGTTTCTGTATGTCCTGGCTTTATATTTTTTAAAAATTGAAATGTTTCTCAAAGCATTGGTAAATAAACTTCTACGGGCATGGAAAAGAAAAAGGCACTCTGTATTTTCTAGTCGAGGATTAAAAGGCTGTGAAACTATATCCAATGTGCAAATGTTGTAATTACGATAAATATTTGTCCTTTCTGTTTTCACTACAAACTCAAAAATCCTAGAGTCTGTTTGGCAAATGCAGGAGATTACAGCCATCTGCTGGGAGACAAAGCTGTCGATTATAAAACAATCTGGCTTCCCATTCCATTCCATTAGCAGGTTAAATGTGGACTAATTGAGGAAAAATCTATTTATTAGTATCATTAAAGTCAGAAAGTTCTTGACACCCTCTGCCCTGTGATCTTATTCTCTGGATCCCAGGAGATCTGTAAATCTTGGAAAAGTTTCAGTCTCCAGGTCAACTTCTCTTTACAGGCCATTTAATAAGGTGAATCATCCTAAGGTTGAGCTTCCCAGGTAGTGTTTAGGGGTAAAGAATCCGCCTGCCAAATCAGGAGACATAAGAGACATGGGTTCGATCCCTGGATCAGGAAGATCCCCTGAGAGAGGAAATGGCAACCCATTCCAGTATTCTTGCCTAAAGAATCCTATGAACAGAAGAACCTGGTGGGCTACAGTCCATAGAATCACGAAGAGTCAGATAGGACTGAAGCAACTTAGCATGCACCCTAAAGTAAGGCTTTGAGCTCTTAAACCAACTTGAACATAAAATGATGGTTTTGTCCAATTGGAACATGCTTCAGGCTAAGGAGAGACATTATGGCAAAGATAAACAACTAAATGAAGATAGGAGGTCTTCTGCCAGCTGCAATGATGAAGACCTAAAAAGGCTTTGAGGTCAAAAGAAAAAAAATGCCAATAAAACATGAACAGCAAAATGGCCAATTTAATAACAGGATTCAGCAACATTGAAGATCAGTTCAAAACCTAGAGGTATTTTAATGGAAGAGGCAATGGCCCTAAGATCGTGCCCACTAAGAACGTGGTGACAGTGAGTTAGCCTTTGCTTTGGCCCGATTCCATATTAGAAAATTCATCCTGCTTTCTCAAATTCTTCCTGCAGTTTTACTGGAAACAGTTATCTCAGGTTTTGTCTTAAGGCAGTTAAATTGCCTTTTAACAGACTGTTCAGGAACTTTCTATTCCTCAGCAGCAGTGGAGGAAGAACTGGGTTGTAAACCCACACCTATTACAGAATAAATGTTTCCCCACCTAGATCTGTGCATGGGTTGGACCAGAGACCACCTGCCAGAGGCCACTGAAGACCTAGATAAGCCTCTGTTGATATAATACTAATTATAGTGTTTACAGAAGGTTCTTCCTCAAGGCCATTAGTGATGAGAGGAGAGTGAAACTGAGATTGAATTTACCCAAGTCAATCTGATTCTTCACCTCAATTCAACAACCGTAGTTTGCATTTCATTGCTGTGACCCAATCTTGGTCAATAATTTCACTGGCTAACTATTGAAATCAAGACAGAAAAAAAAAAAATTGTATAGGTGAAGAGTTCACTGAAACCTAACTCATAAACTTGTTAATAAACTAAAAGGAATCAGTTTAAAGCAAACTGGGTACTAATTAGGGCATTTGACTGTAGCCATGAAAGCAGATTTGGGCCCCTGGTTCAGAGAGAAGATTAAGCTGGATTTCAAAGTTACCTTCCACTTTGCAGTGCTGAGTCCTCCACTAGGGTGCCCACATCCACAGCAGCATCTGCAGTGCTACCATTCTGCCTTGTCTTCTCTCTGTCTCTCTAACCCAGCCATCAACATTTACGCATCCCAGGTCTCATTCTGTTCACCAGGTTGAACGATAATGAAGTGTTAGTTGCTCAGTCTGTCACGCTACTCTGTTCATGGAATTCTCCAGGCAAGAATTCTGGAATGGTTAGCTATTTCCTTCTCCAGGAGATCTTCCCAACCCAGGGATCAAACCTGGTCTCCTACATTGCAGGCAGATTCTTTACCATCTGAGGAAAAAACAGTTGACTTATCCCACTGTTTAGTGAGGTGTGCTCAGCTGCAGTGTTGTGATATATTTCTGGGCCATAATCAACTGTGAGGCTCATCGTCATTAATTTAACACTTATACAGAGACTCCCCTTATTAAAGACTTTCATCTTCAGACCTTTTATAGACTCAAAATTCCAACATGAAATGATCAACTTTCCTCTCCTCAAAACTGGCAATAAGTAGGGGATCTTGCAGACAGATGTTGATGGGGATCAGGACGTAACACCCCAATTATGCCACTTTGACCCAAAGATTGCTTTAAGCTGAAGGCAATTGAGAATCAACAGATGCAGGAAGAGTTCTCTGCCCTCCCTTTCTCTGCTTAAAAACAAAGCATAAATTTCCCTTTGAGAAGGTGACCCCATTGTCACCAGAAGAAAAGAGTGACTCTTTATTGCCTGAGATGGGTCATCAACACCAAGATGAGTTTATGTAAACAAATCTTAATAAAATAACCCTTATCTCCCCTTCAGTTCAGTTCAGTCACTCAGTCGTGTCTCACTCTTTGCGACCCCATGAATCGCAGCACGCCAGGGCTCCCTGTCCATCACCAACTCCCGGAGTTCACTCAGACTCGCATCCATCAAGTCCGTGATGCCATCCGTCCATCTCATCCTCTGTCGTCCCCTTCTCCTCTTGACCCCAATCCCTCCCAGCATCAGAGTTTTTTCCAATGAGTCAACTCTTCGCATGAGGTGGCCAAAGTACTGAAGCTTCAGCTTTAGCATCATTCCTTCCAAAGAACACCCAGGGCTGATCCCCTTCAGAATGGACTGGTTGGATCTCCTTGCAGTCCAAGGGACTCTCAAGAGTCTTCTCCAACACCACAGTTCAAACGCATCAATTCTTCGGCGCTCAGCCTTCTTCACAGTCCAACTCTCACATCCATACATGACTACTGGAAAAAAAAAAATAGCCTTGACTAGACGGACCTTAGTCGGCAAAGTAATGTCTCTGCTTTTGAATATGCTATCTAGGTTGATCATAGCTTTCCTTCCAAGGAGTAAGCGTCTTTTAATTTCACGGCTACAGTCACCATCTGCAGTGATTTTGGAGCCCCCCAAAAATAAAGTCTGACACTGGTTCCACTGTTTCCCCATCTATTTCCCATGAAGTGATGGGACCATATGCCATAATCTTAGTTTTCTGAATGTTGAGCTTTAGGCCAACTTTTTCACTCTCCACTTTCACTTTCATCAGTAGGCTTTTTAATTCCTCTTCACTTTCTGCCATAAGGGTGGTGTCATCTGCATATCTGAGGTTATTGATATTTCTCCCAGCAATCTTGATTCCAGCTTGTGTTTCTTCCAGCCCAGCATTTCTCATGATGTACTCTGCATATAAATTAAATAAGCAGGGTGACAATATACAGCCTTGACATACTCCTTTTCCTATTTGGAACCAGTCTGTTGTTCCATGTCCAGTTCTAACTGCTGCTTCCTGACCTGCATACAGATTTCTCAGGAGGCAAGTCAGGTGGCCTGGTATTCCCATATCTTTCAGAATTTTCCACAGTTGATTGTGATCCACACAGTCAAAGGCTTTGGCATAGTCAATAAAGCAGAAATAGATGTTTTTCTGGAACTCTCTTGCTTTTTCCATGATCCAGCGGATGTTGGCAACTTGATCTCTGGTTCCTCTGCCTTTTCTAAAACCAGCTTGAACATCAGGAAGTTCACGGTTCACGTATTGCTGAAGCCTGGCGTGGAGAATTTTGAGCATTCCTTTACTAGCATGTGAGATGAGTGCAATTGTGTGGTAGTTTGAACATTCTTGGCATTCCCTTTCTTTGGGATTGGAATGAAAACTGACCTTTTCCAGTCCTGTGGCCACTGCTGAGTTTTCCAAATTTGCTGGCATATTGAGTGCAGCACTTTCACAGCATCATCTTTCAGGATTTGAAATAGCTCCACTGGAATTCCATCACCTCCACTAGCTTTGTTCATAGTGATGCTTTCTAAGGCCCACTTGACTTCACATTCCAGGATGTCTGGCTCTAGGTGACTGATCACACCATTGTGATTATTTTGGTTGTGAAGATCTTTTTTGTACAGGTCTTCTGTGTATTCTTGCCACCTCTTCTTAATATCTTCTGCTTCTGTTAGGTCCATACCATTTCTGTCCTTTTTCGAGCCCATCTTTGACTGAAATGTTCCCTTGGTACCTCTAATTTTCTTGAAGAGATCTCTAGTGTTTCCCATTCTGTTGTTTTCCTCTATTTCTTTGCATTGATCGCTGAAGAAGGCTTTCTTATCTCTTCTTGCTATTCTCTGGAACTCTGCATTCAGATGTTTATATCTTTCCTTTCCTTCTTTGCTGTTCACTTCTCTTCTTGTCACAGCTATTTGTAAGGCCTCCCCAGAGAGCCATTTTGCTTTTTTGCATTCTTTTCCATGGGGATGGTCTTGATCCCTGTCTCCTGTACAATGTCATGAACCTCAGTCCATAGTTCATCAGGCACTCTATCTATCAGATCTAGGCCCTTAAATCTATTTCTCACTTCCACTGTATAATCATAAAGGATTTGATTTAGGTCATACCTGAATGGTCTAGCAGTTTTCCCTACTTTCTTCAATTTGAGTCTGAATTTGGCAATAAGGAGTTCATGATCTGAGCCACAGTCAGCTCCTGGTCTTGTTTTTGTTGACTGTATAGAGCTTCTCCATCTTTGGCTGCAAAGAATATAATCAATCTGATTTCGGTGTTGACCATCTAGTGAGGTCCATGTGTAGAGTCTTCTCTTGTGTTGTTGGAAGAGGGCATTTGCTATGACCAGTGCATTTTCTTGGCAAAACTCTATTAGTCTTTGCCCTGCTTCATTCCACATTCCAAGGCCAAATTTGCCTGTTACTCCAGGTGTTTCTTGACCTCCGACTTTTGCATTCCAGTCCCCTATAATGAAAAGGACATCTCTTTGGGGTGTTAGTTCTAAAAGGTCTTGTAGGTCTTCATAGAACCATTCAACTTCAGCTTCTTCAGCGTTACTGGTTGGGGCATAGACTTGGATTACTGTGATATTGAATGGTTTGCCTTGGAGACGAACAGAGATCGTTCTGTCATTTATGAGATTGCATCCAAGTACTGCATTTCGGACTCTTCTGTTGACCATGATGGCTACTCCATTTCTTCTGAGGGATTCCTGCCCGCGGTAGTAGATATAATGGTCATCTGAGTTAAATTCACCCATTCCAGTCCACTTTAGTTCGCTGATTCCTAGAATGTCGACATTCACTCTTGCCATCTTGTTTGGCCACTTCCAATTTGCCTTGATTCATCGACCTGACATTCCAGGTTCCTATGCAATATTGCTCTTTACAGCATCGGACCTTGCTTCTATCACCAGTCACATCCACAGCTGGGTATTGTTTTTGCTTTGGCTCCATCCCTTCATTCTTTCTAGAGTTATTTCTCTATTGATCTCCAGTAGCATATTGGGCACCTACTGACCTGGGGAGTTCCCCTTTCAATATCCTATCATTTTGCCTTTTCATACTGTTCATGGGGTTCTCAAGGCAAGAATACTGAAGTGATTTGCCATTCTCTCCTCCAGTGGACCACATTCTGTCAGACCTCTCCACCATGACCTGCCCGTCTTGGGTTGCCCCACAGGCATGGCTTGGTTTCACTGAGTTAGACAAGGCTGTGGTCCTAGTGTGATTAGATTGACTAGTTTTCTGTGAGTATGGTTTTAGTGTGTCTGCCCTCTGATGCCCTCTTACAACACCTACCATCTTACTTGGGTTTCTCTTACCTTGGACATGGGGTATCTCTTCACAGCTGCTCCAGCAAAGCACAGCCGCTGCTTCTTACCTTGGATGAGGTGTATCTCCTCACCACCGCCCTTCCTGACCTTCAACGTGTGATGGCTCCTCTAGACCCTCCTGCGCCCGAACAGCCACTGCTCCTAGGACGTGGGGTTGCTCCTCCCGGCCACCATCCGTGGCCTCAGACGTGGGGTAGCTCCTCTTGGCCATTCCTGCGCCATCGCTGCCTGGCACTCTAGGCCGCTGCCCCTGGCCTCGGACGTGGGGTAGCTCTTCTCCGCCGCGCTTAGTGCGCTGGCACAGCCACCTACGCTTATCTCCCCTTAGTTCCCCTAAATGTTTCCTAGTCACAGTTGGTAATCCCTTGAAGCCTAACCCCCTTTCCTATGGTAAAGTGATATAAAAGCCCCTGAGTCTGATGACATCTTTTAAGTGTCATTCCTATGAACTACTGTGCATGTGACTATTCAGAAAAATTCAGTGCCTTTCTCCTCCTAACATGGCTTTCGTTAGTTTAATCCGCAGACCTCCAAGACTGAAGGAAAGAGGGTGGAGGGAAAGATTTTCCTCCAACCAGTATCCTGAAGTTGGGTTTCAAGACTGTATGCCTGAGGTTGATAGAGGAGGAGGACAAGAATAGGTTTGACACTGTAAATCCTACGAGTAGTAAATTTACCGCTGATGGAAATTTTTTCTTGGGACCATGTATGTTGATTCATACCAAAGGCAATTTGTATCTGCACACTATCAAGGTCAATGGTAGGAAAGAAGCCACCTTACAATCACAAAGTACTGATTCATAGACACAAGCTAAGAATGATGAAGCACGAGGTAGAAGGAGCCTGGCTCTTTAATATAAACTTCCAAGAGCGACTGTGCCAATTCTGACCAACCCACCTCTGGAATTCTGGTTATGTGAGAAAAGTCTGTTTGTTTGAACTATAGCTAAGCTTTCTGTTTCTTGAAACCATCACAATTCTAAGTGACACAAACTGCTTCAGCAGAATTTAATATTGATGAAAGCAGCTTATTTGGGGGAGAAAAACTTGATATGTCTTATTTGAAGACTTTGAAGGACTAGCTCACACATCTGTGCCGAAAAGTACCAGATGTGCATTTCTTTCTGTAAATATGGATTTATACAAAGAGAAGAATACAGCAAAGGACTTACAGACACTTTGGCTAGTCATACTTTTTTTTTCCACTGTCAAGGAACTAGCATTAGTGAATTATTTCTCTTTCTGTAAATTAAGTGCCCTGAGTAATATTCCTAGAGTAGCCTGCCTTCCCCTTGCTTGTCCACGGAAGCCGTCTGGTTGTGAGAGAAGGATGGAGTCCTGAGTAGCACTCCTGGAATCAGGTACAGCCTTGGATGTAACCTGGAAATCTGTCCTCTTTGAGGATTTCCTTTGGTTGAATTTGTCACAGGGGACTATTTAAAACCTACTGGCATAGTAAATGTAGCTATGAATAGATTTCTGTTAACACACTCTTATTTTAACAATTCCTTCTGAAAATGCAGTCTTAACCCAACAAAGTGCTAAGAGAATGAGCAGGTGGATATCTGGGGAACTGGGAGTTTTCAACCTTCTTCCAAAGGGGTTCTACCTCCACAGATAAGCCCTTCTAGAAGATAAATGCTGGATGGAGTGTAAGTTGATGAAAGCGCTGAAAGAAAGTGAAAGTGAAGTCGCTCGGTCATGTCTGACTCTTTGCGACCCCATGGACTGTGGCCCACCAGGCTCCTCTGTCCGTGGATTTCTCCAGCCAAGAACACTGGAGTGGGTTGCCATTTCCTTCTCCAGGGCATCTTTCCGACCCAGGGTTCGAACCCAGGTCTCCCACACTGCCGGCAGATGCTTTACCCTCTGAGCCACAGTGGGCCTGGAAATGCTGAGAGGAGAGAAGAAAGGCAAGGCTTCCTTTCGGTACTTTGAATACGGTTCTTTGGGTTTTTCTTGGTAGGTCTGTGTGCACAGTAGGCATCCCATAGGGCTCCTTCCACCAGGTAGAGTCCATCATCAGGTTGGTGACGTGCAGAGTTCCCTCACTGCCTTATTCTCAAATGCATCAGTGAGCATCTCTTCCCTAAGACACTGTTTGCATTCAAAAGGGCCAAGGTTTCCTTGTTTATAATTATACCAGCAAAATATCCCGCTAGAACTAGATCCACATGGAGGCTTGCCAACATTCCACTTGCCACATCCCAACACCCAGCTCATAAAGAATACACACTCTTTTGTGTTGGGTAGAGTGGAGCTCAGCAGCTGTTTAACAGCCACACAGCAACCCAAAAGGGGACAGAAAAGCAAAGGCCAAGGCTGGTTCTGATTGAATTCACAGGGGAAATTTCAAGTGGCAAGGTGCAATTACCCCAGTTAGGATAATGAGGTTAAGTAACATCTAAGCTCTCTTATCAAAAAGGTATCTGGGATCTTTATCAGCTGTAAATGGACTTGGATCTTCGTTTTATAACCTGGTAGTGAAAGGGAGGCAGTTCTCCAGGAGCAAGGCAGTCTCTTGCTTGGAAACACTGCTTCTCATCCGGCACCACCTGCACGCCCCCATGGCCGCCCCCGAGCTGGGCGCTGCTGCCGCCAAATCCAGCGAGCCTGTGCAAGTGGCCAGGAACACAGCAGAAGGCATTGGCTTCCTGGACCCTCACTGAGGCCATCTGGGCTCTAACACACCTGTCTGGGAGGGTTTCCATGGCTTGGTTTACAAATGGAAGTGTAGCCCAAAACGTTCCATTCCAGAGCTGATCATTTGCCTTAACTTTTTGTGGGAGTTAATTATGAAACAAGATCATTTCTGTGCCCATTTTTCTCCGCCTGTTATAAACTTTAGATGGCAAAAACTGAGTTTCTGAGTTTTTTTTTTTTTGGTGGAATGCACAGATGTAGAAGTGCTTTCAATTCCCTACTAGAGGTGACACTAGGCCAGATTTGATATTACACTGAGTCCCACATAACATTTAAAAATGAGTTTTTTCAAGCATAAAATTACTAATTGATCTGTCTTGTAAAAAGATAAAGGAAATGAATGCCTATTTGAGCTTCATTTCTGTCAGGCTCCCAATTCCTTATTTTATGTAGCGCAAAATGAATTTTAATAAAGCAGTCTCCAAATTTCAAAATATGCCATTACCTGTGGAAGTAACTGGCATATTTGACTGCCTTTTCCTTTCTTACAGTCTGTCTCACTTTCTAATCTTGAAGTCAGTACTCTGTTCAACATGTCTTCCATATACCATCTGAAAGAAGTAAATTAAAACAAAAGCAAGGACCATACCAGAGAGAGTTCATTCATTAACCATTCAGCAAATATTTATCGAATTCCTGATCTATGTCAGGCACTGTCCTGGGTGCTGCAAAGATAGTAGAGCACAAAATAGTGAAAAATCCCAGCTCGTGTGAGATTTTGTGTTCATTGAGAGAAACAATATAAAACACACACAAATATATCCTATTCAGGGGATGACCAAAGCTATGAAGAAACATTATGAATATTAACAGTATTAATGTTAACTTAAGAGTATTTTATATTTTTTACAGGGGAGCCAAGAAAAGCCTCTTTAGGAAGATGGTATTTGATCAGAGACCTGAATCCAGTGAGAATATGAAATATTTGGAGAATCAGAATCAGTGGATAGAATAATCTTCTTTCTGCCTTGCAGGGCGTCCCAGATGGCACTAATGGTAAAGAATCTGCCTGCCGATGCAGGAGGTAGAAGAGACGTGGCTTCAGTCCTTGGGTCGGGAAGATCCCCTACAGGGGGAAATTGGCAACCCTCTCCAGTATTCTTGCCTAGAGAATCCCATGGACAGAGGAGCCTGGCGGGCTACAGTCCATAGGGTTGCAGACTTGAACACAACTGAAGCAGTTTAGCATGCACACATACTCGACTTACTGACTGAACAACAACCACAACTACACAGCAGAAGGAAACAATTTACTTAAATAAACGCTTCTGGCTCCTTTCTCTAACCTGGGATGTGTAGAGGGCATGACAGTGGGGAAGGCAGCTTTGACAAGAATATGTGTATTTCTACATCCCATAAATCTGATGATAACCCTCTGGTCTGATGCTCTGATCTTCATTTTACAGCTGGGGAAGCAAAAGCTCTTGGATATCCAATAACTTGGTGGTTCAATTTTCCGGTTATTTATTGTGGCATCACAAACTTCTAAATTTTGTGGCTTACAATAACAATTATTTATTTTTCTCATAAATATGAAATTTGAGCAAGACTCGAAAGGGAAGGCCTGTGTCTGCTCCATGTGGCATCAGTTGGGGAGCACAGTTTAGGGCTGGGGGATTTATACTCAAGACATCTTACTCCCATGCCTGGCAAGCTGGTTCCATTGATCCAGGGATAGGTCAGCTGAGTCTCAGGGCCACGGCCTCCATTTCTCTTCTGGGCTTCCTTACAGCGTGGTGACTGGGTTTCTAGGACTAGTTAGTATTCCAGGAGTAAGAGACTGAAGAACACAGCTTTACGGCAATAAGTCTTCGATGTCTCATAGACTCAAGCCAGTGTTTCACTAGTGTTGGATCTTCGGCAAACTGACATAACCCTAACCCCCAGCAAAGATGTTTTCCCAAATACCAGATCCCTCTGAATCCATCCATTAGTCAGCAAGCCATCCAGAGTGCCTCTCATGTCATAGTTAAAACTCCCTTCTCTAGACTTCGATTGCTTGAACTTGGATCCTAGCTTTCCAATTTGCATACTGACAAAATTTATAAGATTTATTCAATCTCCCTGTGCCTCAGTGTTATTAAATGTAAAACATCAGGATTTAAGGAATGTCCAGAGATTGTCTCATGAACCTAATAATACCATTAATCCCTACCTCTATAATACTAACACTTCAGCCCCATTGCTTAAATAACTCCAAGAAAGAAGGTAAAATTAGAATCCAAGGCCCACCTTCTCCAAAAAAGGCTTCCATGACTTCTATGTCCACAAGAGGTCCAAGCTCACGTGATATTCTTTACAAGGACTCGTATGCTACTATAGTTCTATACAACCCTAAATCTAAGGGGGCAGCAGAGGATTGATGGTTAGATATCATCACCAAGTCAATGGACATGAATCTGAACAAACTCCGGGAGATAGCGGAGACAGGGGAGCTTGGTGTGCTGTAGTCCATAGGATCACAAAGAGTCAGATACAACTTAGCAACTGAAGAACAAAAACAACAAAATCTAACTCAAGCTGTCATTTTTCCCCAAAGCACCAACCTGTTCCACATTTCTCTTTGGAATCATAGTTGATCATCAGGGAGTGAAAAAAAGCTACTTTATAAAGGATTCTTTCACCTTTCCTTAAGGGAAAATGAAAAGTCCTCTCCTGTGATAGCTGTTTCTTTATGGCATGTTTTTGTAGAATATTTCTCCTCCTAGTTCTCTGTCACAGTTTCTAAATCATTTCTCCTCTGACCACCCACAAACCCAATGACTTTTGAAGCAAGTGGCATCAAACTATGGGGACTTCCCTGGTAGGACCCACCTGCCAATGCAGGAGGTGCGGGTTTGATCCCCGGCTCAGGAAGGTCCCCTGGAGGAGGGCATGGCAGCCCACTCCAGCATTCTTACCTGGAGATTTCCATGGACAGAGGAGCCTCACAGACTATAGTCCATAGGGTCGAAAAGCGTCAGACGTGACTGACTTAGCTCACATGCATGACATCATACTACTGTCTGGCATCCATTCATGACGCACCCCTGCTCTTTCCTTACCTTTCATCTGAGACCTGAGTGCCTGGCTCATTCTCCAGGTCTTTCTCAATTATCATTCCTGTCACCATGCTATATAGCTTCAGCACATACATAGATAATCCATCCACTCTCCTGGCTTTTAACAATAACTTGTCCTTTGCTATTCCAACTTTCTTGCCTTTATCCCATCTCTACCATACACTCTGATGGCTGTATTCTGGGTCCAGCCTACCTCCTTCAGCATGTGATTCTAATACTTATTCAATCCATCAAGTGTGGTTTTTCCATTTTATTATTTTTTAAGATTTTTTTTTTGTGAACCATGTTTTAAGTCTTTATTGAATCTGTTATAATATTGCTTCTGTTTTATGTTTTGGTTTTTTGCCCACAAGGCATGAGGGAATCTTATCTCCTTGACCAGGGATTGAACCCTAATCCCCTCGTATATAAGGCAGAGTCTTAACCACTGGACTGCCAAGGAATTTCCAAGAGTTTTAATTCACTTTGTCTCATCATCCTTCTCATTTTACTTCTTCCTTCCTTTCCCTGCTAGGTAGGATTCTTTAGTCCATTACTAGTGATCATTCCTTTGCATAGTCTATCAACAACTTGACCTTTGCAACCTACATATTAGTTCCCTATTGATGCCATGACAGATTACTACAAACAGTGGTTTGAAGCAACACTCATTTACTATCTAATAAATTTATTGAAATTCCTTGAATTTCTCTGACCTCCTTTTCTACATTTCTGCTTTTAAACATCTCCTGTGATTACCATGGGCCACCTAGATACTCACTTTTATCTTAAACTCTACTTAACCTTAATTACATCTGCAGTGTTTCTTTACCATCAGTCAGTTTAGTCACTCGGTCCTGTCCGACTCTTTGTGACCCCATGGACTGCACCACACCAGGCCTCCCTGCCCATCACCAACTCCCAGAGCTTGCTCAAACTCATGTCCAAGTCGGTGATGCCATCCAACATCTCTGTTGTCCTCTCTGGTCCCCTTCTCCTCCTGCCTTCAGTCTTCTCCAGAATCAGGATATTTTCCAATGGGTCAGTTCTTCACATTTGATGGCCGAAGTATTGGAGTTTCAGCTTCAGCATCAGTCTTTCAAATGAATATTCAGGACTGATTTCCTTTAGGATGGACTGGTTAGATCTTGCTGTCCAAGGGACTCTCAAGAGTCTCCTCCAACACCACAGTTCAAAAGAATGGTGGGGGGGGGTCAGGATTGGGAACTCATGTACACACGTGGCAGATTCATGTCAATGTATGGCAAAACCAATACAGTATTGTACAAAAAAAAAAGAATCAATTCTTTGACACTCAACCTTCTTTATGGCCCAACTCTCACATCTATACATGGCTACTGAAAATACTATAGCTTTGACTATATGGACCTTTTTTGGTAAAGTAATGTCTCTACTTTTTAATTTGTTGTCTAGGTTGATCATAGCTTTTCTTCCAAAGAGCAAGTGTCTTTTAATTTCATGGCTCCAGTCACCATCTGCAGTGATTTTGGAGCCCAAGAAAATAGTCTGCCACTGTTTCCACTGTTTCCCCATCTATTTGCCATGAAGTGATGGAACTGGATACCATGATCTTCGTTTTCTGCATGTTGAGTTTTAAACCAGCTTTTTCACTCTCCTCTTTCACTTTCATCAAGAGGCTCTTTAGTTCCTCTTCACTTTCTGCCATAAGGGTGGTGTCATCTGCATATCTGAAGTTATTGATATTTCTCATGGCAAACTTGATTCCAGCTTGTGCTTCATCCAGCCCAACATTCCCCATGATATATTCTGCATGTAAGTTAAATAAGTAGGATGACAATATATAGCCTTGACATACTCCTTTCCCAATTTGGAACCAGTCTGTTGTTCCATGTCCGGTTCTAACTGTTGCTTCCTGACCTGCATACAGATTTCTCAGGAGGCAGGTCAGGTGGTCTGGTATTCCCATAGCTTTAAGAATTTTCCACTGTTTGTTGTGATCCACACCGTGAAAGACTTTGGCATAGTCAATGAAGCAGAAGTAGATGGTTTTTCTGGAATTCTCTTGCTTTTTCTATGATCCATCAGATGTTGGTTTTCTTGACTGGAAAATCCCATGGACAGAGGAGCTTGGTGGGCTATAGTCCTTGGGCTCACAAAAGAGTAAGGGCTTTTATAGTATAGTCCTTGGGCTCACAGTGACTAAACTTAGTGACTAAACAACATTATTCTGAATTTGTCATGGCAGATGTGAAGAAGGCCTCACCAGAACCCAACAGTCATTCTGCATTTTCCTGGACAAGTTCTGCTTCCACACTCTCAAATGGCATATCACGTGCTTTTCTAATTCCTCAAAACTCTAACCCCTTCCTAATGTTCTACATCTAAATGATGACTTCAATTCTTATTTCACTGGGGGAAGGGGGTGTGGGGGGGATAAGATTCAAAGTAATCAGAGGAAAACTACACTATTTCCCCATCACTCATCTGAGTATATTTTTATGCATATACTCAGCCTCCCTGCTTTTATTTAATTCTCCCTGCTCTAATTTAATATCTACCTTCCAATAATACACTCAATCCCATCCTCTCTTGCCTATTTATAACTTTCCTGTTGCAGTTTTTTTTTTTCTCTCTTGCATCCCTTTCTCTCTGTCTTGAATTGCTAACATTGCCATAAAAAATTTCAGACATATCTTCCACACTAAAAAGGAAAAAAAATTCCTGGGACTTCGTTGTGACTCCAGGTGCCATATAATTGTTAGAGCCATCTTTCCTTAAACAATGCTAGAGCTTGCCTGGTAATGCATAAACCCTAAGGAACTATCCCCGCATTTAATGTTCAATAATTTGAAAATATTAATGATGAAAGGCTGAAATTTAAAAATGTTTAAGTGGCCTCCTTTGTCTTCCCTCTACAATCTCACCAATCTGCCTCTGTTCTTAAATCCCATGAAATCCTGCATCAACTCCCCATTTCTCTGTTCATCTTCATAGTTGAAACTTCCTAGAAAGTTGTCTGTACTTGCTAGCTTTCCTTCCGTAATAGCTATTTTCTCTTTAACCCGCCCCAGCCATGGTTTGTCCCTGCCGTTTACTGATATTCCATTTCTCAAGGTGAATCTCTTATACATCAAATACAACAAACAATTCCCAGTTCTCAGCAGCATCTGACACAGTTGATGAATGCCTGTTTCTAAGACAGCTTCTTTATTTATCTTCTGGATCCCTCTACCCTCCTGGGTTTTCTTGTGCCTGGGTCTGTCCTTGTTCAGTTTCCTTTGCTTGATTTCCCTTTTTCCTGACCTCTAAAGAGTGGACTTCCTCAGGACTCGGTCCTCAGTCACCTTCTGCTCTCTATCAACATTCTCTCGGTAGCTGAGCTAATTAATCCCAATGTTCTAAACATCTACTATATACAGATGACTCCCAGTTTTAGATTTCTAGTTCTGACCTATCCCCTGCCCCCTCCAGCATTACACTGCTTTATAGATGCCTTACTCTACACCTCCACTTGGCTGTGTGATAAGGTTCTCAAAGTTAGCACATCTAAAATAAAACTCCTACTTCTCTCCATTTCCTCTCGTTTCCTCACCACAGTTCAATTCACTGCCTGTCCCATTGTGGCCAATGTTACAACCATTCACCCAGTTGCTCACATCAAAACTAAATTAGTCCCACTTTTCCAGAAAACAGACCCAATAGGCTGTATATACTTATAGGAAGAGAGATGTATTTTTTAATTCTGTTCATGCAATTGTAAGGGCTGGTAAGATTGAAATCTGCAAGGAAGACCAACAGGCTGGAGACTCAGAGATAAGCAGATGTTGTTAGTGGAGTACAAACACAGTCTGGAGGCAAAGTTCCTTCTTCTGTTGGGGAAGCTTAGTCTTTATCTTGGGCTTTCAATGGATTGGATGAGGCCCACCCACACTATGCAGGGTAATCTGCCTTATTCGAAGTCTACTGACTTAAACGTTAATCACATTTTTAAAATATCTTCACAGCAGTATCTAATGAAGTGAACACGATAATTAACTTTCACAGTTCACCCCTTGTCAATCAAGTTGGAACTCATATACATCTACATACACCATATTTAATCTCCAAATAAAGGGCATAGCAAGGTCATACTTCTGCCTTCAGTTCAGTTCAGTTGCTCAGTCATGTCCGACTCTTTGCGACAGGATACAAAAATCCCATGTATAAGCATAAAAGCAGTACTATTGTCTCTAGAATAGGATGCAAAGTCCTCAGCTGATGTTTACTTTTCACTTTGATATCCTATGGTTAAATACTATGATGTAAAGCTAATATATCTTATGTTGTATGATAAAGGGATAAAAAACCCCAAAGATATTATAATATATATAGAATATATATAATATATAAGGTAAAATTTATAAATATGTTCATAGCAAAATAATAAAAAATGCTTATGATAATTACAGCCCTCATTTCTGTAACTGGCCATATCGTATTTTCGAATACCTTCTTGTACTACTCATTCTGTATGTCCTTTTTGCCTTTAGCAAATACTGCATCTAGTAATGATTTTGTACCTGGTAGGGTGACCCAAACTTTCATTCTTGAAGGATCTGGACCATTAGTTTTCTTACCTGAATAGAGTTGTTGTAGCTTTCCATTGACTTTAAACACAGGACATGGGAGGTCTGGAGACACCCTAAAGGATTTCCTGTATCCCACACATATTCTTTCTTACCTCCATTGTGGAGCAGCAGTGCAGTTTCTTCTTAGTAATAATCAGTAATTTGGCTGCCTGTCCCCAGTAACTTCCTCTTTGCCTGTTGATTCGGAGGCAGGAGTTCATGGTAGCAGATGGCAGTCTAAACTTCTAGTTCAACAGAGTTAATTGTTTTATCTCTTGGTGAAACACAGTGACATTTTTGGTCTCCTGGAATTAGTGCCAATTCAGGGCTAGCGTTCAATAATCCTCAAGAAGTCAGCTCATTTCTTTTTCCTCAATGCACAGCTACTCTGGTAGAAAGCTGTTGATCCTTTGGAAGAGACTGAAAGAGAGAGTAACTGAATACATTTTTGGCAGGGTAGTAGAGTCCTTCCTGGAGGGTAGCTGGCCCCTCCTTCATTCATTCAAGGGGCCCTGAGCCTGGCCCTTGATATCCTGGGATCCAATTACATTCATTGCACTTAAGTTTTCCAATTCAGTGATAGCAGTTCGCTCCATAATGTATGACCTACAGAGAAGAGTAATCCCAGAGCTTTTCAAGAATGTTGTGGATCTTCTCACGAATTTATTTCTCACATTTGTGAGAAGATACGAGAAAGTTCTGGAGAAAGATATGTCCTCTGTACTCTCCTAGGCTGGGTGACCAGGTCTTAAATGATAAATTCTTTCTAGCTAACCCTTTGAATATCTTCCTCTACAGTTTGTCAAGGCAATTCTGGCACTTAAGTTCATTTAAGGTAAGCCCTCATTTGGTTCATGTCACATCCAGACAACCCACCTGTTAAAGTTCTAACTCCCTAATTCTGCCTTATCTAATTTCATGATCCTTCCACTGCTTTCAGTTCAGTTCAGTTCAGTTACTCAGTCATGCCCATCTCTTGGTGACCCCATGGACTGCAGCACAGCAGGCTTCCCTGTCCATCACCAACTCCACTGCTTTGCCACACTTTTAATAATTATTCCCCCACATGGTCCATGGATTTTTGTCTATACACATTGGAAAAATCGTATCATTCTTGTAGAGTGTACTGAATCTCTTCATGAGCCACACTTTATACCTCACATTTAGGGACCTACAGAAACTCAAGTCTCACAATAGGTCTAGAAACAAAGAATTGTGAAGAATCAATGAAGTCTTGCAAGGCAACTACCTCAGAGGAGGCATTACAATTTTCTCAGGTAAAGCAGAGTTCATCTCCTCCGATGGGAATGGAACAGTTGCTTCTACTAGCAAAGAAGACTCATTGAAATTTCAGTGTTCTCGGCTTCATCAGGGTCTTCCCGTATGTCCCCATTCCAATTTTCAGGATACCATTCCTTCCCAGTTGATGCCTTCACTTTAACAGCAGACACCCTGTGAGGTTGGAAATTCAATTTGCATTGTAATTCAACTATTTCCAGGATGAAACTATGGGTTTGGTTTTCAGCAACCTCAGCCCTTTGGCTACAAGTGATAGAAGTTTCTTTCAATATAGACGTAGAAATTTTTAGATCATTTGTGCAAGCCACAAACTAGAGATTTGAACCCCTGAGTACATTCTTTTATTTTCTCACTTTGTTCAATACAATTAGGAGCAATTAGTATGTACTCATTGCTTGACAACAGTTCTCTGAGGTATCAAATGCATGGAAACTCAGAAACTTATCTGAGTAATTAATTGTTTAGGAGTATCCAATGGTGATATTTTGTGAATTGCTCTTGCCACATTATACCAGGAACTATCTGCGCTTTTATTGTTAATGGAAATAGCCATTAGTGCCTTTAAATCTAATCAGATTCAGGAACCAATTTCAAAAACTGGGTACCGTGGCCTAGCCAAGTTCACACATAAAATCAACCATCATAAAAAGCTACAAGACATCCTTGATGAATTTTACTCTTCCTGCACATCTGATTTTAATATATCCTGCCTCTGATCACATATCACTTTCATCATTATCACCATCCTAGTCCAAGTTGCCATCATTTCTCACCTAAACTCTCTAAATGACCCCCTTTTGCTGTATTTGCTTTCACCTTGCCTTCTATTCCACTGACCTCTTGCTGCTTGAGTCCATTATTTATGAAATAACCGAAGTGGTTTAAGGTCTAAATCTAATCATCCCACTCATTGGCTCAAAAGCTCCAGCAGCCCCTATCAAACTGAGGATAAAACCCAAATTTCCTATCACTGTCTGCAGCCCTATGTTGTCTGGTTCTGCCTCATTTTCTCTGATTTCATTTCCCCACTCACCAGTATTTTTACTAACTCCTTAATGTCCAACTGAAGGTGTTTTTGTTCCTTTTGCCTGGAAACCTTGTCTTCAGATGTTCTTCTGATTCCATCCAGATCATAGCGCAAAAGTTACTTCTTCTAAGTCCTTTCAGGATCATCCTATTTAAACTTAACTGTATTATACACTATTCTCTTACACCGATTAACTTTTTTTCAAGAAACTTATTGCTGTCTAACATTATATTACATATGTGTTTGTTTAATGTCTGCCTTCCCAACCAGAATAAAACCTCCAAGCAGACAGGGGCCTACACACCTTATTTCCTTCGAAACACCAAGGTCCTAGAACTAGATCTAATATATAGTAATGCACAAATTTGGCAAATGAGTTAATGGCAGTAATAATAGCACCCTAAGGTTAGCATTCATAAAGTTGTTGAGAGGGTTAAATTTGATAATGTACTTATGCCAGAGACTGCTAATTATCTCCTAATATCAGTTCTTCCTTCCTTCTTTATTGAATCTCCAATTTTTATTTGGGCACATCCCTTCTCAGAGTAAAGACTTCATTTCCCACCATGCCTTTCAATTAAGAATGATCATGTGACTAATTCCAGCCAATAAAGACAAGAAAAAGTACTACTCACAACTTCTGAGAAGAGTTAGGAAAAGAAGCAGGTGGGGTCAGAGCAGAAGCTTCCCCTCCTTCTCTTCCCCTGCTGCCTAAATGTGGGCACGACTGCTGGAGCTCCAGAAGTGCTCTGGCATCCAGCTTGAAGCATGGGATAATCTTAAGGATCTGAAGAATAGAAGTCAACCAAGGAAGATCACAAGATACAAAAATCCTGGATTCTTGCTACCACAGATTGACATATCATGTCTAGACCTACTACCTCTGGTCTGCTGAGTGTGAAGGAAAAATAAACTTCTATCATTTTAAACTCATTTTTAATTTGGGGTTTTCTGTTCCATGTAATCATACCTACTTCTAACAATTTTAACCTGCAAATTGATCAAGACCAACTTTGGATCAGAGTAAGCCTCATAGTAAGCCTCCCAGGTGTCAATATTGGTAAAGAACCTGCCTGTCAATGCAGGAGACACAGAGATGTAGGTTCCATCCCTGGGTTGGGAAGATTCCCTTGAAGAAGGGCATGGCAACCCACTCCAGTATTCTTGCTGGAGTATCCCCATGAGCCTGTGGGGCTACAGTCCATAGGGTCCAAAGAGTCAGATACAACTGAAGCGCCTAAGCACACATGCACCCACAAGTGTCGATATCCTTTTCATTTGCTTTTTGTTATTCTCATTGCTTTAATCTTTTTCTATTTCTGTATCTCCTTGTCATTCATGTTGTTATTGGTATATACCATTACTTTGCCGACCAAGGTCCGTCTAGTCAAGGCTATGGTTTTTCCTGTGGTCATGTATGGATGTGAGAGTTGGACTGTGAAGAAAGCTGAACGCAGAAGAATTGATGCTTTTGAACTGTGGTGTTGGAGAAGACTCTTGAGAGTCCCTTGGACTGCAAGGAGATCCAACCAGTCCATCTGAAGGAGATCAACCCTGGGATTTCTTTGGAAGGAATGATGCTGAAGCTGAAACTCCAGTACATTGGCCACCTCATGAGAAGACTTGACTCATTGGAAAAGACTTTGATGCTGGGAGGGATTGGGGGCAGGAGGAGAAAGGGACGACCGAGGATGAGATGGCTGGACGGCATCACTGACTTGATGGACATGAGTCTGAGTGAACTCCAGAAGATGGTGATGAACAGGGAGGCCTGGCGTGCTGCGATTCATGGGGTCGCAAAGAGTCGGACACAACTGAGTGACTTAACTAAACTGAACTATGTCAAATGCTGGGGATTAGGACAAGAATGAGATAAACTTTAATTTAAAGGACATTGTGGTTTGAGAAGAGAAATAAAATTACAATGCAATGTAAAATAGGTTTTAATATCTTAATAAAAAACATACCATGGGAAGGACGGCATAAGTCTTCCAGGAGGAAAAGAGGCAGCTTCATTGCAGAAGGCAGATCTTGAACTAAGACTTAAATATGTAAAGAAGACCATCTTGAGAACAAATGGTTAGGGAGGGCAGAGGAAAAAGCAGAAGGAATGACTACATATAAGCTCCCCTGTTAGGTGAGCAGGAATGATTTGGATCTTACCAAAAAAAGAAAGGCTTTGTTGCCCCTAAGAAAGCCAAGGCTCTTTTCTTACTCAATGCATGCATGCATGCTAAGTCGTTTCAGTTGTGTCTGACTCTTTGCGACCCAGGGGACTGTAGCCCATGAGGCCCCTCTGTCCATGGGATTTTTCAGGCAAGAATACTGGAATGGGTTGCCATGCCTCCCCCAGGAGGGTCTTCCTGACCCAGGGATCGAATCTGCGTCTCCTGCATTTCAGGCAGATGCTTTACCGCTGAGCTACCAGGGAAGGCCTCCGTACCCAATACTTCACTGCAAAAGTAAGGACACTGTATTTTAAAAAAGCTATAAGCACTGAACAGTTTGATGAAGTGAAGAGTTTATACCTTAGAAAGGAAGGATGTAGGGACTTCCTTGCTGGTCCAGTGTTTAAACTTCACCTTCAAATGCAGGATGTGTGGGTTTGATCCCTGGTCAGGGAACTAAGATCCCACATGCCTTGCAGCCAAAAAACCAAAATGTAAAACAGAAGCAACAGTGTAACACATTCAATGAAGACTTTTTTTTTTTTTTTTTAAGAACAGGCTTGTCATTTTGAAAAAAAAAGGATGTTTAGAGTCAAGATTTTCAAAGCAGGCTTGGTGGCATATGAGGGGCATGGACTTGTTGAGGGGAGGAAGAGAGGATTTGCAAGAAAGAGAATATGCTGAGTCACTTTAGTCATGTCTGACTCTTTGCAACCCTACGGACCGTAGCCCGCCAGGCTCCTCTGAACATGGGATTCTCCAGGTAAGAATACTGGAGTGGGTTGCCATGCTCTCCTCCAGGGGATCTTCCTGACTCAGGGACTGAAGCTGTGTCTCTTACATGGTAAAGAACCTGCCTGCCTATGCAGGAGACTTAGATGCAGGTTTGATCCCTGAGTAGGGAAGATTTCCCCTGGAGGAGGCATGGCAATCCACTCTAGTGTTCTTGCCTGGAGAATCCCATCAACTGAAAAGGAATGAGAATATGAAAATATATAAATTAGAAAGGTCTTCCAGTCTTCTTGCCTGGAAAATCCCATGGATGGAGAAGCCTGGTAGGCTACAGTCCATGGGGTCACAAAGAGTCAGATTTTACTTTACTTTCCCAGGGAAACAGCTACCAAAGGCAATGATTTCAAAAGTAGTTTCTAAAAATTAAGCTGTAAGTACTACCTATTCTATCCCTTACATTGACAGGCCGGAAGTTTTAAGATAGTATTCAATTGACAATTTTCAGAGCAACGATTTTGCATAAATTTTGAGATCCTTACGCCACCCTAACTATATGTGCTTTTTAGCCTGGAAAATCCCATGAAGGGAGGAGCCTGGCGGGCTGCAGTCCACGGGGTCGCTAGGAGTCGCACACAACTGAGCGGCTTCACTTTCACTTTTGACTTTCATGCACCGGAGAAGGAAATGGCAACCCACCCCAGTGTTCTTGCCGGGAGAATCCCTGGGATGGCGGAGTCTGGTGGGCTGCTGTCTATGGGGTCGCACAGAGGCGGGCATGACTGACGCGATGTAGCAGCAGCGGAAGTCAGAGGGGAAGAGGAGGAGCACTAAGACGGCAAAACAGGGATGGAGAGTTTGGGATTTCCTGCGTAAGACGTGTCTCGTGCTGCGAAGTCAGTGCTTTTGCTGATTCCTAATCTGGACCCTCAGGTCCCTTTGCCGTTGTCCATTTAACCTCCTAAAACTAAACGAACTTATACAATTGCAAAATGCTCTGGACATTTTCTTAACCTGTAACACTGAATTTAGCATTTACATACAGCTTCTCTCATACCGATTCTTGATGTATATATTGATAGTCTCACATCAGCAATTATTTAAAAGGTATTTTTTAATGTCCTAACATTTACTTTTCTATGCAAACTCATCTCTGAAAATATAATGGAAATCAATCAGAAAATATTATTGGGCCTATAAAAATCTGATTTACAGATGTCAAATTTCAAGAAATAAAAACTAAACAAAGAAAAATACCCCATAAAGTTATCCCTATCGGGATTGGTTTCTGGGATTGAAAAAGCAAGGGAAAAATAACATTTGCTTAGTATTAATCTATTATAATGTATCTCTTACCTTAGCTTCTCTTTGCCACATTCTAAAGCAGCAATCCTTCTCATTGACTGCATAATTCCAATCTTTCTTTAGAGGAATATGCAATAGTTGGTAATCGCATGCATTCTAAAGCATCTGATTTTATGCCCCCCAAATGCATGATTTACTTTGAATGATAAATATGGCTATGAAATGGAGTGTTTCTGCCATTCACAGATCAAACGTAACTGGGGAGGAATAACTCAGATGCACCCTGATGTTTTATATTTCCAGGCACTAATATTTGCTTCACACCGTACATCACAGTCACACAAGCATGTGAGAAAGTAGAACAGCCGAGTGGTTTCTCCGCCAACATCTGGTCTTCTAAAGAAGACTTGCATGTCAGAGATTCATATTTAAATCTCAAGGTAGGTGGGGTAATAAAAACCCTCAGTTAGAGGCAACACAGGGAAGGCTGGAAAGCCTTCTCCCTGTCCTCACACTGGCATCAGTGTAGACTGTGATAATCTCAGTGAAGTTAAGCAGACAGACCCCTTAGTCCACTGGACCTTCCCTGAAAAGCCACACGCAGTGTCGTTCCCAGAGTAGAAAAGAGAGCCAGATGTCAGCCTTTTAAATGGTGGCCATTATTCCAACATTCTGACTCTTAGACGTGTTCAAGGCAGGCAGCCCTGGAGACAACCACAGCCACCTAAGGAACAAAGGCAACATCCTCTTCCTGAACCTGGGCTGGCCAGTCTCCAGAGAAAAAGATCAAGACCAATTACAGTGTCTTGTAATGGGCCAAACTGTTGGGATTAACAACACATGCTGTCCAATCCTTTAACAAGGGAGACGGAGATATGCTTTCATACTCCTTTGAAGGAATAAATTAGCTATATCTGTTCTTTTCATTTCTTCACATGCTCCTTATTCTTTGAGTCAGCTACTAACCCCGCCACTTCATATAAGCTACCCGCTAGTTCTCAAATAGCCACCATACAAGCTAAACTTCACGTACCCTTTTCTATCTTTATTTTGCTTCATCACAGCATTTGACATTGTTTGCCACTCTCTTTTTCATTGTTGTTGTGTGAGCTGTTATGCTTCTCTGCTTTTCTAAATCTTTTTTGGTTGTTGTTAGCTTTGATGATGAGTTCACTTTTTCTAGACCCTCAAATTTAGTTGTTTTCTGAACTTTTGATGTTTGGTAAAGGAGGTCTTTGCCTTCTTCCTTCCATCTACATTCTCTTCCCAGATGATCTGTTGGTCAATCGCTCAGTCGCCTCCTGCTCTTTGCGACCCCATGGACTGCAGCATGTCAGGTTTCCCTGTCCTTCACTATCTCCTGGAGTTTGCTCAAACTCCTGTCCATTGAGTCAAGGATGCTATCGAACCATCTCATCCTCTGTCTTCCCCTTCTCTTCCTGCCTTCAATCCTTCCCAGCACTAGGGTCTTTTTCAGCAAGTCAGCTCTTTGCCAGGGCTCAGATAATAAGTCCCCATCAAATATCTAGTCCCTCATCATCTGCATATGGCTTGTGCTGGTGTCTTCTTTGCCCCTCCAGGTAAATTGCCCACCTTTCTTCATCCTGTTCTAGGCCCTGGGAAGTTGCTTTCTATAAACTGCTTCTTTGGGTCCTTTGGTTAATGGTTTGTTTTTGTCAAGAAGGATATCAGCAGGAAATTGGATCCTGGGAGGAGAAAGAGATAAGATGCTATTATTTTTTCTGGCTTCTTACCTGCCTAGTTCGGGATTGGAGTGGTCAAAGACCTTCCTGTTAGGCAACCAGCTCTGATAGTGATAGCTCTTGGAAGGTTCCAGTAACTCTTCCTCTCCGTTTACACCTCGAGTCTCCGGATAGTAGCAGCTTTCAGTTGTGCTCATTCCAGAGTACTTCCCCAACTCTTGCTGTGTTCCCTGAACCCAGCCAATAACTTTGTAAATAGTTCATTCATTAAAGTCCTTTCAAGTGACTTCTTTCCAGGATGCCATCTACTTGCTGCCAGAACCTTGACCCACATGCTGAGATTACCCCAATCTGCATTTCAGGTCGATCTCTCTACGCTAAGATCAAGATCCATAAAACAAACTACTGTGCCTACTAAAAGGTCTATTTAAAATTCTGTGCCATGCTGTGTTTAGTTGCATCTGACCCTTTGTGACCCCACGCACTGTGGCCCAACAGGCCCCTTCATCCATGGGGATTCTCCAGGCAAGAGTACTGGAGTGGGTTGCAATGACCTTCTCCAGGGAATTTTCCCACCCCTGGGATCGCAAGCAAGTCTGTCGCATTGCAAGCAGATTCTTTACCATCTGAGCCACCAGGGAAGCCCAAGAATACCGGAATGGGTAGCCTACCCCTTCTCCGGGGGATCTTCCCAACCCAGGAATTGAAACAAGGTCTCCTGCATTGCAGGCAGATTTTTACCAGCTGATCTACCAGGGAAGCCCGTTTAACATTTCTAGAGGTATTTATATACTAATGTGGCGAACAATGAACATATCAGTTCCTCCTCTTCTTTCTCTTTGTTTGCCTGTTTAGCAAAGGATATTGCTATTTGAAAAACTGTTTTTCAAGCCAGAAACATGAAAATCACCCTTAACTCCTTTATTTTCTTCAGTTTCCTCATCCAATTGAATACTAAATTTTACTGAGTCTGTTCTAAATATTTCTTGAACGCAGCCATTTCTACCAACCTTTCGGCTTCTATGCTAGACCAGAGTACCTTCATCCTCTGTCTAGTCTCCCTTACATTTTTCACAGGGAAGCCAGAGAGATCTTTCTAAGAAGCAAATTTCATTACATCAAAACTCTATTTAAATACCTTTAAAATGGATTTTCATTGCCTTCGGATAAAATCTGGGCTTGTTAACCATGGTTGTGGGCCACTACCTGACCCCTACTCCTGTATAACATTCATTATGCTCTGCTGTAATTTGTTATCGAAATGTCACCTGCCTCTGTTAAAGATCCACAGGTCAGGTGTTATCTGTTGAGTAGTATCCCTCCAAGGGGCTTCCCTGGTAGCTCAGCAGTAAAGAACCCACTTGCAATGCACATGATCACACCCGAGCCACAGGAGACTTGGGTTTGATCCCTGGGTCAGAAAGAACCCTTGGAGGAGGGCATGGCAACCCACTCCAGGATTCTTGCTAGAGAATCCCATGATATGAGGAGCATAGAGCGCTACAGTCCATAGTGTCACAAAGAGCCGGACACAACAGAAGTGACTGAGCACACACACAGTATCCCTCCAGATTTACACACTGAATTTCTAATTCCAAGTACCTCACCCAGAATGTGGCCTTCTTTGGAAACAGAGTGCTTGAAGACATAATTAGTTAAGACGAGGCCTTTCCTGGAACAGTTGTTGTTGAGCGTGTGAGTTCAGTCGTGTCTGACTCTTTGTGACCTCGTGGACTATAGCCCACCAGGCTCCTCTGTCCATGGAATTTTCCAGGCAAGAATATTGGCGTGGGTTGCCCTTTCCTCCTCCAGGGGATCTTCCCAACCCAGGATCAAACATGCCTCTCTTGTGCCTCCTGCATTGGCAGGCGGATTCTTTACCAACTGTGCCACCTGAGATGGCATTCCTGGAAGACAGAGGGAGCTTTAATCCAGTATGACTGGTGTCCTTATATAAAGGAGAATTTGAACAGAAACACAGAGCCATGTAGAGGAGAGGTAATGAAAAAGGGCACAGGAAGAAGATGGCCATCTGCAAGCCAGGAAGAGAGGCCAGAACAAGGCTTCCCCTTGCAGCCCTCAAAAAGAAGCAGTGCTGTGGACAGCTTGGTTCTCTAGCCTCCAGAAGTATGCAACACCTAATTTTCCTGTTGTTTAAGCCACCCAGTTTGTTATCCTTTGTTACAGCAGCCTTAGCAAACTAATAGAGTGGGAAGCATGTCTGGCTAGTAATTCTGGCCTCCCACGTCTGTGGCAGTGTCTCAAACATACACCGTAGGTTTTCTATAAATATTTGTTGAATGATTGAATAAATTCCTATAGTTACTGTGAAGTAAAATTACATATCTGGCACGTGTGAGTGTGAAGTCACTCAGTCGTGTCCGACTCTTTGCGACCCTATCTGGCACATAGGTTAGACCAATTTGATGAAGCTTAGTTATGGTTCAGATCAGTTCAGTCACTCAGTCATGTCTGACTCTTTGTGATCCCATGAACTGCAGCATGCCAGGCCTCCCTGTCCATCACCAACCCCCGGAATCCACCCAAACCCATGTCCATCTAGTCGGTGATGCCATCCAGCCATCTCGTCCTCTGTCATCCCCTTCTCCTCTCGCCTTGAATCTTTCCCAGCATCAGGGTCTTTTCAAATGAGTCAGCTCTTCACATCAGGTGCCCAAAGTATTGGAGTTTCAGCTTCAACATCATTCCTTCCAAAGAAGACCCAGGACTGATCTCCTTTAGAATGGGCTGGTTGGATCTCCTTGCAGTCCAAGGGACTCTCAAGAGTCTTTCTCCAACACCACAGTTCAAAAGCATCAATTCTTCAGCGGTCAGCTTTCTTCACAGTCCAACTCACACATCCATACATGACTACTGGAAAAAAAAAAAAAACATATCCTTGACTAGACGGACCTTTGTTGACAAAGTAATGTCTCTGCTTTTTAATATGCTGTCTAGGTTGGTCATAACTTTCCTTCCAAGGAGTAAGTGTGTTTTACTTTCATGGCTACAGTCACCATATGCAATGATTTTGGAGCTCCAAAAAATAAAGTTTGACACTCCACTGTTTCCCCATATATTTAACATGAAGTGATGGGACTGGATGCCATGATCTTAGTTTTCTGAATGATGAGCTTTAAGCCAACTTTTTCACTCTCTTCTTTCACTTTCATCAAGAGGCTCTTTAGTTCTTCTTCACTTTCTGCCATAAGGGTGGTGTCATCTGCATATCTGAGGTTATTGATATTTCTCCCAGCAATCTTGATTCCAGCTTGTGCTTCCTCCAGTCCAGCGTTTCTCATGATGTACTCTGAATATAAGTTAAATAAGCAGGGTGGCAATAAACAGCCTTGACGTACTCCTTTTCCTATTTGGAACCAGTCTGTTGTTCCATGTCCAATTCTAACTGTTGCTTCCTGACCTGCATAAATATAGGTTTCTCAAGAGGCAGGTCAGGTGGTCTGGTATTCCCATCTCTTTCAGAATTTTCCACAGTTGATTGTGATCCACACAGTCAAAGGCTTTGGCATAGTCAATAAAGCAGAAATAGATGGTTTTCTGGAACTCTCTTGCTTTTTCCATGATCCAGCGGATGTTGGCAATTTGATCTCTGGTTCCTCTGCTGTTTCTAAAACCAGCTTGAACATCTGGAAGTTCACAGTTCACGTATTGCTAAAGCCTGGCTTGGAGGATTTTAAGCAGTACTTTACTAGTGTGTGAGATGAGTGCAGTTGTGCAGTAGTTTGAGCGTTCTTTGGCATTGCCTTTGAGATTGGAATGAAAACTGACTTTTTCAGTCCTGGGGCCACTGCTGAGTTTTCCAAATGTGCTGGCATATTGAGTGCAGCACTTTCACAGCATCGTCTTTTAGTTATGGTAGTATCATTAAAATCTGAAACCAAGCAGAAAATTGAAGGACACTGTTTTACAGTCCTCTTCATTCAATACTAATTAATCAAACAGGAGCAAATGTTTCATCAGAAAAAAAAAAAAACACTGAGGATAATTACTCAGCTAGAATAATGTATTTAAAAAATATTATTAACTTATGTTTAAAATATTATATCAGGTCTTACCTGATATTGTAGTGGTTAAGACTCCATACTTCCAAGGGAGAGGGAGAGGGTTCAATCCCTGGTCAGGGGACTAGAATCCCATATGCTCCATAAAGTGAGTGAAGTCGCTCAGTTGTGTCCAACCCTTTGTGGCCCCATGGACTGTAGCCTACCAGGCTCCTCTGTCCATGGGATTTTCCAGGCAAGAATACTGGAGTGGGTTATTTCCTTCTCCAGGGGATCTTCCCAACCCAGGGGTCAAACCTGAGTCTCCTGCATTGCAGGCAGATGCTTTACCCTCTAAGCCAGAGTAGTGCAGCCAATTAAAAAAAAAAAAAAAAAATATAAATATATATTTTTTTTTTTTTATATAAAATACTATATCAGCTTTACCTTGTTTGCTTCATGAGCCCTTCAGATTTTACTTATCTAAATAATAGAGAGTGCTTATTGTCAATAGGGACTTAAGCACAGAGGGTAGAAGAGTTTGAGTGGGTCTTTTTTCATTTTTACTTATGTTAGAGGTACTAGGGAAGGGAGGTGATTGAGTAGCTCCTTTTTGAGTTTCTCTCTTCATAAGTCAAACCTGAGAGTTTCAACTTCCCCAACAGAGTACTTAGAGGCTGAAGTTGGGTAACCCTGTTAAAATTTCATGAACCACATCAGATTTATTGGTTCATTCAGCTTTTTTTTAGTGCCCCTAAGGTTGAGGTGGTTCAGGTGAGGTATGGCATGTGGATTTCTTAATGAATAGTGAATTCTGTAAGTTTGTGTGTACTCTGAGAAGCCCACATCTCTTAACCCAATATCACATGTTAAAGTTAGGTTATATCTTAGAATCTGGTGCCTCCTTGCCACTGGGGGCATTAGCGGTTGGCACTTCATAAATTAAACAGTCCTATTTAATTAAATAAAGACCAGTCATGGTGATGAAGTGGTGAATATGATTTGAATTAAATTGTATTCTGAATGGTCATGTCTAAAAATTTCAGCAGCCTAATAAAATAAATTAGTCGTGACCTTGTACTTGGTGACATCAGTGACCTCTTCTAACCCTGATTCTTCGGAGGAGAAGTCACGTCTGTGACACCGGTGCGTATTTTATCGAGTGTTACCAAGCTGCTGCCTTCAGAGAAGGGTGAGCACTTGAATTTAACCACTCTTAATAGCATGTTTCTTACAAGTTGCTCTTTTCCGAACCCATAGCATAAATCAAGCCTGTGTGTGCTCAGTTGCTTCAGTCGTGTCCGACTCTTTGCAACCCCATGGACTGTTGTACGCCCGGCTCCTCTGTCCATGGGATTCTTCAGGCAAGAATACTGGAGTGGGTTGCCATGCCCTCCTCCAGGGATCTTCCAGACCCAGGGATGGAACCCTCGTCTCTTGTGTCTCCTGCCTAGGCAGGTGGGTTCAGTACCACTAGCGCCTCCTGGGTAAGCCCAAACCAAGCCTTTGAAGTGAAAGTCACTCAGTCCTGTCTGACCCTTTGCAACACCATGGACCAGTCCATGGAATTCTCCAGGCCAGACCACTGGCATGGGTAGCCTTTCCCTTCTCCAGGGGATCTTCCCAACCCAGGGATCGAACCCAGGTCTCCCGCATTGTGGGAAGATTCTTTACCAACTGAGCCACCAGGGAAGCGCAAGATACTGGAGAGGGTAGCCTATCCCGTCTCCAGTGGATCTTCCCGATCCAGGAATCAAACAGGTCTCCTGCATTGCAGGTGGATTCTTTACCAACTGAGCTATCAGGGAAGCCCAACCAACCCTTTAAGTGCATTCAGAGTTTATCATGCTATACTAAGATAACTATATAACCACAGTAAAATCCTCTACCAAGGGAAGCTTAATGATCAGAACTTTGTATTTTCTTTATTTTTAATGTGTGTGTGTGTATATATATATATGTATTTGTGTGTGTGTATATATATATATGTATTTGT
>NW_024070210.1:11705682-11740026 GCF_014754425.2 Oryx dammah | reverse complement strand
TGTGTGTGTGTGTATATATATATGTATTTGTGTGTGTGTGTGTGTGTATATATATATGTATTTGTTTGGCTGCACAAGGTCTTAATTGAAGCACATGTGGTCTTCAGTCTTCATTGTGGTGTGCAGGATCTTTGGTTGTGGCATGTGGGATCTAGTTCCCAAGCAGGGATTGGACCTGTCCCCCTGCCTTGGAAGTGCTTTGCCTTATCCACTGGACCACCAGGGACGTCCCTTGCACTTTCTTTAAGCAATAACTCTGGCCACAGCATGTGGCCAACTCTCAAGCCGAGAGGTCCTTATACATATTCCTGACCTATATCCTGAGCTCTATCATCTCACCACTACTGGAATTCATTTTCCCAACACTCTATTGAAGTGATCACTTTCTAGAATACTCCATGCCCTTGTCCTAGTGATTAACAAAAACTTTCTGCCATGACATTGGCTTCTGCCCCAGTTTCTGCCCTGCACGTGGCACCTCACTCTGTATCACCTTTCCTTCCGCCAAACAGATCCCTATGCTTCTTCGTGCTATTGGCCATGTGGTAAAAATTTCCCCAGTCCAAGAAATGGAAAACCAGATAACAATGAAAGCAATAAACCCTGATTTGTTACTAGTCCAGAACTCCCTTTTTAATATCCATAGTCCCTTAGAATCCTCATTTACAAACTCTTGGAAACGTGTTGATGCCATAATGGTTGCTCTGTGGTTATTACCTTAAGTCAGTTCAGTTCAGTTGCTCAGTCATGTCTGACTCTTTGTGACCCCATGAACTGCAGCACACCAGGCCTCCCTGTCCATCACCAACTCCCGAGGCTTACTCAAACTCGTGTCCATCGAGTCAGTGATGACATCCAACCATCTCATCCTCTGTCATCCCCTTCTCCTCCTGCCTTCAATCTTTTCCAGCATCAGGGTCTTTTCAAATGAGTCAGTTCTTCACATCAGGTGGCCAAAGTATTGGAGTTTCAGCTTCAGCCTCAGTCCTTCCAATGAATATTCAGGACTAGTTTCCTTTAGGATGGACTGGTTGGATCTCCCTGCAGTCCAGGGGACTCTTAAGAGTCTTCTCCAACACCACAGTTGAAAAGCATTAATTCTTCGCCACTCAGCTTTCTTTATAGTCCAACTCTCACATCCATACATGAACACTGGAAAAACCATAGCTTTGACTAGATTATATATAAGAAAATTATATACCTTAAGTCAGAGGTGTATGATTTTACAAAAGCTTATAAAGGTTACAGAATATTTCTTCCATCATCAAAATATTTTATAATCCTCCTATTAGTTCATTCTCCTGTCACCGTAGCAATCAGAGGACTGATCAGTACCACTGCTGCCTAGAAAACAAATTCGAAGGTAACTGTCCTGAAAAAAAAGAAAAAATCATCTGTAGTGTCAGTCCTTGCTTGCAGGTAGAAATTTGTTTTTGTTTGTTTGTTACTTTGCAAATAAATGATTCCAAGCAAGTCATCTAATTCAGTCATTCATCTCAGAGAAACTGCTGAGAGTTTAAGAGGCAGGTGAAGGAGACAAAGGCCAAGGATAAGAGTGGGAAAGGAATTTGACTAATTTAAAATTTCTTGTGCCTCTGAAACACCAGAATCCTTTGACAGACTTCACACCTTTGTCATGGTAAACCTCTCAGCTCCTCACTATTCAGCTGGTGTTTTCAGGTCCAGATATCCTTGAAGCAATCATGAAAGCAAGCATCTAATCAGCATGAAATAAAATAATTGCATCTAAAAATCCTCAGATATTCTTAATTCTGAACACTTGGAGCTTTTAAAATACATGCAAAAGTAATTTGCTTTTGAGTTTTGATATGAATTAAGAGAGATTCTTGCACTGATACAAATTATTAACAAAAAGATTTCAGTATCAGATACAGGATTAAAAGATGTTTATTATAATTTTTTAAAAGATAAACCTTCAGGTTATTTAACCTTTCTAACCAAAAGATATGGACAATTATCTCTAAAAGAAAGGGCATTATTAATAATTATGACATTTAGAAGAATTTGAAAAACAAGGGAAACAGTTTCTGGTGGACCAAATTCTTCAAAATACAGGTAAACTTGATATAGCAAAAAACATTATGAACTCAGTTTTTTTTTTTAAATAAATAAGTAAAAATAATTCAATGTTTACCTTTTAATAAACTATTGATGGTCAGGATGACAAAATGCACTACAAATAAATTTGCCTATAGAGAAGAAAGGTCATGCCTTTCCATGTTCTTTTTTCAGACACTGGAATAATTATACAATAGTGTAGAAATCAGTAATATGCTATATAAATCTGCCTTCATAGACCGTCAAGCCCAAAGCCTGCTTATGATTTGGTTGGTCAACATTTTTCTCAATTTTCAAGAAGAAAGTGTAAGATACAGAAAGAGCTTTCTCTCTGACATGCTGACTTCCAAAGTAATATCTGCACAGAGCCTCCAGGGAAGCTTGGGCATTGAAACTCTTTTTCCATTAGCAAAGGAAAATCGAAGAGAATTTTCAGTAGTGGCTCAATTAATCCAAGTACAACAGCAAACACATCCTAGTAGCTGGAGTAAGAAATAGAGGATCTCGGAAATACATTTCCAGGCCCCAAACTTGAAAACTGAGCGGGCTTGGGCAACTCCACTTGCCTCACCTGTCCTTCAGGTCTCCCCACTGTAAAAATAAACATGTGAGATATAATTTAGTTCCATCACGTGGCAAGGGTTTAAAATACTTACCTACCAACACCATTCACGGACCCGAGCAAAGAGAGGGCCTTGAGACTGACAAGGCTATTAATTGCTGGTTACATCCTACATTAAGCTTGCACTCCTCAGGTCGTTCATGATTTCAAGAAGATTTTCATGTATCAGACTTTATTTTCAGATAGTTTAGCTCTTCTGGATGGGGAAATGTTCGTCAGTGTAGCTGAGACAGTTGTTGTTTTTTTTTTTTTAATTTATTTATTTTAATTGGAGGCTAATTACTTTACAATATTGTAGTGGTTTTGCATAGAATCAGTTTCAGTTCCAAGTCTCTCTTGAGAGGCACTCACATCTCCAGGGTTCACCTAGGCTGATTCCAAGGAAGTCTCTTGAGTAAGGATCCTTGGGCCACGTGCGTGCATTTTAGCCTCTAGCTGGGATTCCACTGAGTCAACAGCTTGTTAACATCGTTTTAAGAAACATGCTCTCGAATGGCGAAGCTCCAAATAACGTCTAAAGGATCTTTTGCGAGGCACGAGGGAGAGTGTTGCGGTCTCTAGGATCCCTCACAGGTCAAGGCCAGCCCTGACAAAGCCCAGGGTGAAGTTCTCACAACCTTAGAGAAAAGACTCCGCACCCCCAGCAGCAATAGGAAAGCCAAGCCCCAGGGCAGACACTGCTCTTTAGGATAGCAAATTTCTCTTGCTTCCCCTTAACTGATGAAACAATACCTGTCTCTTCTTTTTTCAATCAAAATGCAGGTTAAATTTCTTCATGCATCACCGGTGCTTTGAAAGCACAATCGAGTTCTCAAAAAGCTCAGTGAGTAATATCATTGGTTTATTTCTATGTGGAAAGCCATGCTGCTTTTCCGGTCTTGACTCTTTGCACACGCTCTTTCCTCTGTTTGCGATGCCTTTCTCCTTTTTCACTTGAATAAAGCCCAATCCTAAAGAAGAACAGCCTTCTTTCAAAACTTGACACCTCCCAGAAGGGTTGAGTGTCCATGTCTGGGTACCCAGGCCCTGCTGTTACTCCTATCTCATAGCACTTCCCCAGTGTGAATATAATGCTGGTTCGCTCTTTCGGTCGCTAGACTGTGACCTCCCTGAGACAGAGGACATATGGCATCAGCTTGGTTTCCATAAGGTCTTTAGACTCAGTGCTTAGCAGAGAGAGGTACTAAAATGTTTGTTGAATTAATGTACTTAGTGCTGTCCAGTAATACATGATCTCAGGAAATGACCTAATTTAGATTGACATATCCTGTGTAATTAGGTCAGCATTTTAGTCATGCACTCTAGCCTGAAGATAATGGATTACCTTTAAACTCTTACTTTTCCGGGGTTGACCTCTAACTCAAATATGCTTTCTTATAGCTGTACTTTGTTCACATTCATCTTCTTTATTAGACGTTGAAAAAAGAGACTGAGCCCAACTGCCTGTGGCTAGCAGGCACAACAATAAATACTTTTTGAATAAATAAACAATCAAATATGAAAAGATGACTGATGATGCCCATGGCTAGGCAGAGGGCATGGCTATGGACTGACTCAATAGCTATGCAATTAATCAAATAGCGGTGATAACTGGAGTGAAGAAAGACAGAATAAGGTTGGAGCTGGAATAAGGAGAGTAGGAAGCTAATAATAAAAACCTTTCCACAGACTAAATAATACCAGTCACATTCAGGGTTAAAAAAATTATCCCTTATATAAAGATAGTGTCATAAAAATAGGGCATGTGGCCCTCCAGTACAGAAGGGTTAACACTTTGTTTATTGCTAAAAGAAGTTTTTGTTCGGCTGAGAATTAGGAAAAAAACAATCTTGAGCTTTCCCAAGGCAGGGAATGGAAGACAGCCAGTCTAAAGAGCAGATTTGCAATGGGTAGCTTTCAAAAGACAAGGGTGTGCTGCTCAGACAAAAAGGAATGAATGGAGATGTGATCAATTCCATCCGTGGAGAGCTTCCTGAGAATCATGGAGAAGTGAGGAAGCAGGTGTTTTCATTTCCAAGCAAGTTGGCTTCTTTTTCAAATCTGGCCCATTGCCTGATAGGATAGAGAATCTCCTTAGAGGCCCAGAGCACTCAGCCCAGATGCTTTGACAATTCTGGCATACCTCTCCATTTCATCAAAGCTCCCAGACATCAGAGCATTTGTATTGCATCAACTGAAGACCAGCCCCTGTCTCCTGAGGCTTATGTGGTCTTAGGATGCACAAACACTTGGAAACACAGGAGAATTATCAGCCAAGGTGCCCCATAATGCAGCCAACCATGATTACCAGCAGAGCCCTCCTAATACCAGTACATGTTTCATTAAGGAAAATTAAAAAGCCATTCAGCTGTGAAAGCCATTTCCCATTGGATTGTTGCCAGCCCCAAATTGCAGTTACGCAGACCCAAGTTAGTAGCAATGCATTCACATATACACCCTTCAGATAAAGCTCAGGAACCATATGATTTAGCATTGAATCCCAGCTAATAACTAGAAGTGTTTTTCTTTCTTCCCCTTCTTCCTTTTGGCCAACAGGTATAACAAGCTGACTGAATCTGCAATCAGCTCTATCAGAAAGTGAGGATAAAAGAGGAAGAGGCAGAAAGATTTTCTGCCATCTAACTGACAGGGCATCCCCAGGGAAATTTGCAGAGGAGGAAAACATTGTTGAGAATTACTACAATATACTACCTTTCATCAAAGGTGCTTACTGTGATTGAAACATATTAATAAGCTTCCTTCTCAAATTCCAGGATCAGGATTGTAAAGTATTTACCATTAGAATAGGTTTGTAGAAGACCATGCATCTCCTATCCAGACGAGTACTAACTCAATCCCTCATACGTGGGAAAATTGTATTACTACTTTTTTTTTTCCCCCTACAGCCTGTAAGCCAGAGAGAAAATTCAGATTAGTCATATGTCCACATCTCTGCTCTCTAAAATTTGAGATATGCTAGAAAGCCTATTGTGGGGGAACTTCAAAGGCATGCAGTGGAAAAAAGAAGGAGCATGGAAACTGAGGAGCGATATAGTAGGAATTGCTCATGGCCGTTTTACCAAATGGATTCAAGCAGTGTACTCTATTATCCCTAATGAAGAGATTAATTAATATCATTCACGCTTAATAGGTATTTAAGAACACTGCAAGACTTCAGGAAGTCAAAATCATTTGTTTTCCTTTCTCCTGTCTTAAAAGTCATCTCTAAATGGATGGCTTCCTTGTGTCTGCTCCAATTTCAGTCTCAGTATTTTCATGTTGGCATTTCCTGTTGACATGTTTCGTAAGCTCTCTGCTGGATTCTGGAGAGGTTTGACAGAATAGACAGTCCTCATCTCCGTGAGCTCCTCTGGATGGTTTGTGAGCATCGCTGCACCATTGCACACACACGCCTTTGTCCTGTCACGAGCCCCCACTGGGAACCTGCTCTTATAGGCCCTGACCTGGCCTCACCTGAGCACTGACCTCTCATCTATCAAAAAGGATGTGAACATTTCCTGATGGAGAAAAGGGGTGAGATTTGGTATTAACATCTCTTTCTTATTTCCTTTACTGTGACCCAGGCCATTTAACTCTTTTCAGTTATTTTCTGTTTCTGCAACATTCAGCTTGTAGACCTCCTGCTACTTGGTTTGCCAAACTATACCTCTGACTACCCAGAGCACGGATCCTGGTGCTAGACAGCCTGGATTGAATTTAGCTCTAATCATAACTAGCTTTGTGCCTTGGGTAAGCTATTTATTCTCTCTCTGCCTCAGTCTTGCCACCCATAAAAGGGGGTTAATAAACTATTTTTATTTCATGAGATTTATTTTAAGAATGAAACTTACTGGATATTCCACAGACTCGGCTTTCCTTTTGTCATAGGCTCAAATGCTTGCCTCATTACATATCTGGTCCCTAAAGGTATTTGAACTGACATTTAAATATCTTCAGGGTCCTTGTTGCCCACCATAAACCTAAGTCTATGAAATACAGCTTCCCAAGGGCGCTAGTGGTAAAGAACCCACTTGCCAATGCAGGAGATACAAGAGATGCGGGCTCCATCCCTGGGTTGGGAAGATCCCCTGGAGGAGGGCCTGGCAACCCACTCCAGTATTCTTGCCTGGAGAGTCCCATGGACAGAGGAGTCTGGCAGCTACAGTCCACACTGTTGAAAAGACCACGACACAACGCAAGCAACATAGCACGCGTGCATGCATGAAGTGAGTACAAAGTCATAGAAGGTGATTAAACAGACAATCAGTAGAAGTATTTCTTGAAACTAGACATTCTTCTCTCCAAGTTCATTTTGAGAGCTTTGGTAAACCATCAGGTAAAATTTTACTGGCCTTTGTGCCTAGCAAGAGCAGTAGTCAAAACAGAGCTAGTCCTAGGGGAACTGGTAATTCAACTACTCCAAGGAAGTGTGGTATTACATGCTGATTTGATGGCCATAAAGACTAGTTGATTCTAAGCAGATTTTATTTTGGACTGTATGAACATTCTGAGTTCAAGTTGGGAGAGCAAGTATGAGCTGCAGTTGGCCAGTAAGTGTCATGGTCTCGGCCGTGTTCACCAGAAAGAAGGAAGGAAAACACCGCATTCCCACCTAGACAAGTATGGGGAGGTCCAGTGTTGTATAAATATTGGTCTAGCTTCAGGTATGACCTAAATCAAATTCCTTATGATTATACAGTGGAAGTGAGGAATAGATTTAAGGGACTAGATCTGATAGATAGAGTGCCTGATGAACTATGGAATGAGGTTCATGACATTGTACAGGAGACAGGGATCAAGACAATCCCCATGGAAAAGAAATGCAAAAAAGCAAAATGGCCGTCTGGGGAAGCCTTACAAATAGCTGTGAAAAGAAAAGAAGCAAAAAGCAAAGGAGAAAAGGAAAGACATAAACATCGGAATGCAGAGTTCGAAAGAATAGCAAGAAGAGATAAGAAAGCCTTCCTCAGTGATCAGTGCAAGGAAATAGAGAAAAACAACAGAATGGGAAAGACTAGAGATCTCTTCAAGAAAATTAGAGATACCAAGGGAACATTTCATGCAAAAATGGGCTCAATAAAGGACAGAAATGGTATGGACCTAACAGAAGCAGAAGATATTAAAAAGAGGTGGCAAGAATACACAGAAGAACTCTACAAAAAAGATCTTCATGACCCAGATAATCACGATGGTATGATCACTCACCTAGAGCCAGACATCCTGGAATGTGAAGTCAGGTGGACCTTAGAAAGCATCACTGCAAACAAAGCTAGTGGAGGTGATGGAATTCCAATTGAGCTGTTTCAAATCCTGAAAGATGATGCTGTGAAAGTGCTGCACTCAATATGCCAGCAAATTTGGAAAACTCAGCAGTGGCCACAGGACTGGAAAAGGTGTTTTCATTCCAGTCCCAAAGAAAGGCAATGCCAAAGAATGCTCAAACTACCACACAATTGCACTCATCCCACATGCTAGTAAAGTAATGCTCAAAATTCTCCAAGCCAGGCTTCAGTAGTACGTGAACCATGAACTTCCAGATGTTCAAGCTGGATTTAGAAAAGGCAGAGGAACCAGAGATCAAATTGCCAACATCTGCTGGATCATGGAAAAAGCAAGAGAGTTCCAGAAAAATATCTACTTCTGCTTTATTGACTATGTCAAAGCCTTTGATTGTGTGGACCAGAACAAACTGTAGAAAATTCATAAAGAAGTGGGAATACCAGACCACCTGACCAGATATGCAGATGACACCACTCTTATGGCAGAAAGGAAGAGGAACTTAAAAGCTTCTTCAGGAAGGTGAAAGAGAAGAGTGAAAAGCTGGCTGAAAACTAAACATTCAAAAAATTAAAATCATAGCATCTCGTTTCATCCTGGCAAATAGACGGGGAAACAGTGTCAGACTTTATTTTTTTTGTGTGCTCTAAAATCACTGCAGATGGTGACAGCAGCCATGAAATTAAAAGACGCTTACTCCTTGGAAGAAAAGTTATGACCAACCTAGACAGCATATTAAAAAGCAGAGACATTACTTTGCCAACAAAGGTCCGTCTAGCCAAGGCTATGGTTTTTCTAGTGGTCATGTATGGATGTGAGAGTTGGACTATGAAGTAAGCTGAGTGGGGAAGAATTGATGCTTTTGAACTGTGGTGTTGGAGGAGACCCTTGAGAGTCCCTTGGACACCAAGGAGATCCAACCAGTCCATCCTAAAGGAAACTAGTCCTGAATATTCATTGGAAGGACTGATGGTGAAGTTGAAACTCCAATACTTTGGCCACCTGATGCAAAAAACTGACTCACTTGAAAAGACCCTGATACTGGGAAAGATTGAAGGCAGGAAGAGAAGGGGATGACAGAGGATGAGATGGTTGGATGGCATCACCCACTCAGTGCACATGAGTTTGAGTAAACTCCAGGAGTTGGTGATGGACAGGGAGGCCTGGCATGCTGTAGTCCATGGGGTTGCAAAGAGTTGGACAGGACTAAGTGACTGAACTGAACTGACCCAAACACACTTATTTTAGTTCTTGTTGACATATCCATCACATATTATTATGAAAAAACAAACAGCAAAACCTCTAAAAACATTTCACTTAATGACTGGAAACATCTCTCTTCAGGACAATAATAGAATGTATGTGTATGGATGACAGTCACTCAGTCATGTCCGACTCTTTGCACCCCCAGGGAATGTATAGCCCGACAGGCTCCTCTGTCCATGGAATTCTTCAGGCAAGAATACTGGAGTGGGTTGCCTTTCCCTTCTCCAGGGGATCTTCCCGACTCAGGGGTCAAGACCCAGGTCTCTTGCATTGCAGGCAGATCTTTTTACTGTTTGAGCCACCAGGAAAGCCCAATAATAGAATAGAAGTCTTCAAATTTACAGACTTATTTATAAATTGATGATGGTTGCAGTGTGTCTCTTCAGTGTTTCTGCTTTTCATGGGTTTGAGTTTTGCTACCATTTATAGGCCTACCATTAGATCTTTCTCCCCCTTTAACATTTTCTATTTTGCAAGCCAAAATTACTTCATTTCAAACAGCTGTAAATCTTCTTGCAAGTCATTAATTAAAAAAAATTAAATAATTAAGTGTCTAACAATTTATCCTGATGGTCTGCCATGGAGCAGCCCACTCTTTCTGTTTAGCCCTTTCTGCGCCATTGTCCATTTTCCACCCCATTCTTCCAGAAGTTGCCATTTATCAAAAATTATTACCTAGAAGTATGTCAGCCTATGTTTGATCCATGTTTATATATTGAAAAAATATAAATGATTTTGAAATCGCTTCATAATTGAAGCTGAAGAACTGATGCCTTTGGACTGTGGTTCTGGACAAGACTCTTGAGAGTCCTTTGGACAGCAAGGAGATCAAACCAGTCAGTCCGACAGGGAATCAACCCTGAATATTCACTGGAAGGACTGATGCTGAAGCTCCAATACTTTGGTCACTTGATACAAAGAGCCAGCTCATTGGAAAGACCCTGATGCTGGGAAAGATTGAAGGCAAAGGAGAGGATGACAACAGAGGATAAGATGGTTGCATGGCATCACCAATTCAATGGACATGAATTTGCACAAAATCCGGGAAATAGTTAAGGACAGGGAAGCCTGGTGTGCTGCAGTCCATGGGGTCGCAAAGAGTTGGACTCGACTAGCAACTGAACAACAGCAACAAAGCAGAACAATACCAGAGCTCAAACAAGGATGAGAGACATTCACATTCTAATCAGCAGAAGTGGGGCACGCAGTAACAGGATAAAACTAAAGCATCTGCCTGCAGTATGGAAGACCTAGGTTCCTTCCCTGGGTCAGGAAGATCTCCTGGAGATGGAAATGGCAACCCACTCCAGTATTCCTGCCTGGAGAATCCCAGGGATGGAGGAGCCTGGTCGGCTACAGTCCATGGAGTTCCAAAGAGTCAGACACGACCGAGCCACTTCACTTCATACTACAGTAAGGACTTTCCTGATGGCTCAGCGGTAAGATATCCGCTGGCAATGAAGGAGGCACAAGAGATTGGGTTTTAATCCTTGGGTTGGGAAGATCCCCTGCAGGAGGAAATGGCAACCCACTCCAGTATTCTTGCCTGGGAAATCCCATGGACAGAGGAAGCTGGCAGTCTACTGTCCATGGAGTTGCCAAAGTATCGGACAGGACTTAGAGACCAAACAGAAATAACAACCTGTAAGTAACTTTTGATAGAGAAGGAATTGGCAGCCCACTCCAGTGTTCTTGCCTGGAGAATCCTGTGGACGGCAGAGCCTGGTGGGTTGCTGTCTGTGGGGTCACACAGAGTTGGACACAACTGATGCGACTTAGCAGCAGCAGCAAATAACTTTTGAAGCCTTCCAAACCATTCTCGAACACTCTTTGTAGGAAGAGACACACAAAAGATCCCAAATAACATTAAATTTACAGTGTCTAAGATTCAAACAAAATTATTAACTATAATAAAATAATAAAATATAAAATGAAGTAAAATGTGACCAAAAACCAAATGAAAAATCAGTCAATAGAAACAGATCCAAAAATGACAGAAATAAAAAAAAGTATGAGAAGGGGGCTGTAAAAACTATTATGAATATGCTCACTGTGTCTGAGTTAAAGAAGATGAATATAATGTGAAGGGAAAGGAAAGATGTCAGAAAGTTCCAAGAAGAAATTGTCAAGATGAAAAATACAGTGCCTGAAGTGAAAAATTCAGTGGATGGGATTACCAGCAGATTAGATTACTGCATTAGTAAAAATTAGTGAGCCTGAAGACACTGCAGTAGAAGCAACCCAAACGGAAATGCAGAAAGAAAAGACTGATAAATATAGTCTTTGTGAGCAATAGGCCAGTACAAAGTGGTCTGTGCGTGTGTACGTGGTAGTCGCTCAGTCTTACCCAACTCTTTGCGACCCCGTGGACTATAGCCCACCAGACTCTCTTGTCCGTGGAATTCCCCAGGCAAGAATACTGGAGTGGGTTGTCATTTCCTTCTCCAGGGAATTTTCCCGACTCAGGGATCAAACTTGGGTCTCGTGCATTGTAGGCAGATTCTTTATCATCTGAGCCACCAGGGAAGCCCCATCAAGTGGTCTAGCATGTGTGTTTATGACATCACAAAAGGATAGGAAAACTATGAGAGGGTTATGAAGAAATAATGCCTCCAAATTTAGTAAATCTACAGATCAAAGCTGTTCAATGAAACCCAAACAGGAAATAACCACATAAGCACTAATACAGATGCCTGCATGCACACACACACACACTCACACACACACACACTCACACACACACACACACACACGATGCATAAAATGAGACCAAAGAATATCATAAACAAATTCCCAAAAAACATGATAAGGAAATTTTAAGTCTGCCAGAGGAAAAAAGACATGGTACCTAGAGAGGAATGAAGAAAAGAATTACTACAGCCATCTCAAAAGAAATGAGACAAGCCAAAGCAAAATGAAAAACAACCTTCAGAGTAGTGAAAAAAACCTATCAAATTGGCATTCTGAAAGCTGCAATAACATCTTTAAACATGAAGGCATGCTAAAGACATATTCAGACAGTCAGAAGCTGAGAGAACTTGTTGCCAGCCAACCTGGATGTTAAGATATGAAAGTTTGTCAGGTTGAAGGAAAATGATTTCAGATGGGATTTTGGATCTTAGGGGAAAAAAAACTGAATAAAAGGTATGGTAAATTACAAACATATGGCAAGTATCAAAGGCTTTTAAATCTCATGTTCAGCTTTCTTTAAAAGCTATTGATTTTTTTACAGCAAAAATGATCATGAAAGGTATCATCTATAATACATAAAATTAAAATGTTTTACAACAATAGGACAAGTTGTAGAGGGAGAAGGAAATGGAAATATGCCGCTGCTTTTTTGTAATTGTTATGGAGTAGAGTTGATTTACAATGTATTAGCTTCACGTGTACAGCAAAGTGAATCAGTTATACATATATACGTGTAGCACTCTTTTTTGGATTCTTTTCCCATATAGGCCATTACAGAGTATTGAGTTGAGTTTCCTATGCTAAACAGCAGGTTCTTTTCAGTTATCTGTTTCCCATATAGTAGTGTTTATATGGCAACCCCTATCTCCCAGTTTATCCCTCCCCACATTCCCCGGTGACCATAAGATTGTTTTCTACCTCTGTCTCTACTTTTGCTTTGTAAAAAGTTCATTTGTACCCATTTTTTAGATTCCACATATAAGTGATATCATTTGGTGTTTGTCTTTCTGTGTCTGACTTACTTCAGTCAAGGTTTTCTTGTTTTTAATGTTTGTTTATGTATTTGGCTGTGTCCGGTTAGTTGCAGCACTTAGGACCTTTGATTTTTGCTGTAGCATGCCAGATCTAGTTACCTGAGCAGGGATCAAACCCGGGCTCCTTGCCTTGGGAGCACCAGATCTTAACCACGGGACCACCAGTTAAGAAGGTAACCAGAAGCCCCTCCATGTTCTTATGTTACAGTGAAATGGTGTCTGAAAGTCAGCTGTAGCAAATTAAAGATGCATGTTGTAAATGCTGGAGCAATTGCTAAAAACAAGCACACGAAGACAAACAAAAAGAGTGATATTGTCTAACAAAGAACAAACACTCTCAGTCGTTCTGTGGCATGAATTTGTCCTCTGCTTTTATAACAAAATCTCCTGTGGGCTAAGTCACAGAGTGATGAGAAGTGAGACAAGCAATGGCTTTTAGATCAAAAACCTAAACAATATTTTAGACACTAAAGCATTTAGAACCATTGGGATCAGCCTAATGAAGTAAGTGAAATTTGTCTCTCAAATTCATTATTACTCGGAGAAGGGAATGGCAATCCACTCCAGTATTCTTGCCTGGAGAATCCCATGGAGAGAGGAGCCTGGCGGGCTACAGTCCATGGGGTAGCAAAGAGTCAGACTTGACTGAAGTGACTTAGCACCCACGCATACATACACTTATGGAGAGCAAGCAGAAGTCTAAATGAACCATTAGGGAAGTTCTTTCCCTCTGTTGCAGAGATTACACGCTCCACAGTGAAACTGCTGGAGGAAGACACAGAAAGACAGCTGGCACTGGGAAATCACGTATACTGCTCAGAGAGCTAGAGGTCAGCCATCCGAGGAGCTCATGAGCAAACGAAGCTTCTATAGTCAGATCAGGTATGGGTGCCGTCCAACAGTTTTTCCAGGGCTTCTCTTTCTGGTACTTCCCCTGTCTACTGAGAGGTAGACATGATCAAGTTACTTGCATTGGCCAAAAAAAAAAGGGGCTAATGGAAATGCTGTGTGTCATATTTGTAAGGACACCTCTATGAGACAGTATACAATACTCTGTGTTCCACTTCCTCTCAACCAGGGAGCAGCAGCAAAGCTCCCCAAAATGCAGCCTCGTTCTGCCTAGACCCTGTGACAGTGCCATGAAATGGAGATCAAACCCCCTTCCATATACACAATGGAATATCGTTATAAAAAGGAACTGGGTCCTGTGATCTGATGAACCTAGAACCTGACATAAAGAGTGAAGTAAGTCAGAGAAAAATGAACATATTAACGCATAGGTGGCACCAGAGGTAAAGAATCTGCCTGCCAATTCAGGAGATGCAAGAGTCTCTGGTTTAATCTCCAGCTTGGCAAGATCCCTTGCAGTAAGACATGACAACCTGCTCCAGTATTCTTGCTGGAAAATTCCATGAATAGAGGAGCCTGGTGGGCTACAGTCCATGGCACTGCAAAGAGTCAGACATGACTGAAAACACATACACATGGAATCTAGAAAAATGGTATTGTTGAGCCTATCTGCAGGGCAGGAATAGAGACACAGATATAAAAGTGAGGGAGGCGAGGGGCGGGGGGCGAGTTGAGAGAGGAGCGTTGACATATATACACTATCGTGTATGAAACAGCTGGGGGGAGCTGCTCGATAGCACAGGGACCTCAGCTTGGTGCTCTGTGATGACCTAGAGGGGTTGGGATGTGGGGTGGTGGGAGGGAGGCTCAAGAGGGAGGGGCTATATGTGAACCTATAGCCGATTCTCATTGTTGTGCAGCAGAAACTAGCACAACGTTGAACATTTGTTGTGACAAGCCACTACAACAGGATTGGTTGCTGGTCGCTGTGACTACAGCCCACCCTCCCCTGAATGATGATAGCCACAGAACCCTTCCATAAGCACCCAAAGAGCATCTCCTCTGAGCTTAGCAATATGGCTATCAAGGCAAGAGATCTGCTAGCCTTAGTGGGCGACACGGTAGTAGGGTGTCAGCTTCACAATGATGAAGTAACTGGAAAGGATTCCTATGTCACATTGAAGAACACCAATGAAAGAATATAAAAACGGAAGAAAAGAAAATGCAGTGCTGGGGGTTAGTCAAACAGAGGCAGGTAGATGATCCAGTTTTTATACATCAGAGCAAATTCTTCATTCGGGTGGTATAGCATTTTCTAAATGTAATGCATAAGAAAACTGTCCTCCACTCACCACATTTCTGAACCCAAATTCATGGGTTTTTTACACCTAGCAATTCACCATTTCCTTCTCCAGGGGATCTTCCTGATCCAGGAATTGAACCCATGTCTCTGTGTCTCCTGCATTGGCAGGCAAATTCTTAACCACTTGTGCCACCTGGGAATCCCTTGGTGTCTTACAACTTAGTGCACTTCTGATCCCACCTGGAGTTAGTGCAGATCCTACAGGTTAAGAATTCAGTCCAATAGGACTTCAAATGCCAATTACAAGTAGTGGACCCATAGGCTACCCATAGGACTATCTGCTACTATCAATATTTAGCTGCTAAGTCATGTCCAACTCTTTCCAACCCCATGGACTGTCGCGTTCCAGACTCCTCTGTCCATGAGATTTCCCAGGCAAGAATACTGGAATGGGTTGCCATTTTCATCTCCGAGGGATCTTCTTGACCCAGGGATAGAACTTGTGTCTCTTGCATGGCAGGTTGAGTCTTTACCACTGAGCCCCCTGGGAAGCCCTATACGTCTGACTTGACTGTAAATTATGGGTTTCGTAGAACCTCTTCTTCAGGTTCAATAATTTGCTACCCCAGCTCATAGAGTCCAGGCAAACACTGTACTGACTGGTTTATTTTAAAGGGTATTATAAAGGATACAAGTGAGCAGTCAGATGAAAAGGTACATAGAGTGATGTCCAGAAGCGTCCTCAATGTAGGAATGTCTGTCCCCGTTGAGGCGGGTGTGCCACCCTTCCAGTGTGTGTATGTGTTCACCCACCAGAAGCTCTCATATTTTTATGTGAGCCATGATTCTACTGTTTGTTTTCTTTTTAGATTTTTATTGGAGTATAGTTGCTTTACAATGCAGTGTTAGTTTCTACATATAGCACAGCGAATCAGCTATCTGTATCTTTATATCCCCTCTTTTTTGAATTTCCTTCCCATTTAGGTCACCACAGAGCATGGAGGAGAGTTCCCTGTGTTATCCAGAAGGTTCTGTTTAGTTTTCTGTTTTATGTACAGTATCACTAGTGTACATATGCCAATCCTCATCTCCCAATTCATCTCATCCTCCTCACTTCTCCAAACTCTTTTGTTTAAGGTTTCTCCCTTCTTAGTCACTCAGTTGTGTCTGACTCTTTGCGACCCCATGGACTGTAACCTGCCAAGCCCCTCTGTCCATGAGCTTTTCCAAGGCAAGAATACTGGAGTTGGTTGCCATTTCCTTCTCCAGGGAACCTTCCCAACCCAGAGATTGAACCTGAGTCTCCTGCATTGCAGGTAGATTCTTTACCTACTGAGCCACCTGGGGAGGCCTTCACTTGTAGGCATGATTGATTAAATCACTGACCATTGATGATTAAGTCACTCTCCAGCCTGTCTATCACCCCTGGTGGTTGGGAGGAGGGTGATAGTTCTAACCCTCTAATCACATGGTTGGTTCCTCTGGAACCCAAACTCCATCTTCCGAAAGTCACCTTACTAGCCTAAAGGTAGGCATGGTTGAAAGGGACTTTAGATAACAAAAGATGCTCCTTTCAGCCTTACCACTAGGAAATTTCAAGAATTTTAGAAGCTCTGTGGCAGGAGCAAATGTATACTTTCAATAATATCACAGTAACACATAATATAATTGGTTTGCTCATGTACCTGTATAACCACTTTTTGGTATGTCTCCTTAGTCCTAAACCATTCTTCTTTCCTTGGACACTGTGCCTTTTTTTGTTACAGTGTAACTCAGTTTCTCCGGCAATATAAGGAGAAGGAGTCTGTGGGTGACTGAAGCTGGGGCCATCCCTTCTGTAATATTTGGAGTTGAGATCAGGAAATGCCATTCTTATCTCAGACTCATAAATGGAGAAGATTTTAAAACTTACAAACTGCAATTTTCCCACTTTCTGTTATTCTATATAGAGGCAGAAGTGAAAAACAGAAAGCTAGTTTTGAAGATAGGCATGACCAAGAGAAGCGGCAGTAAGAGAAAGAGGTTTTTGTGTTTTTTCTGTATTTTGGCTGTGCTGGGTCTTCACTCTAGTGCAGAGGCTCCTCTAGTCAGAGAGGTATGTGGGCTCAGTATTGTGTTGCAGGGGCTCCCTTGCCCGACCAGGGATAGAACCTGCCTTGGAAGGTGGATTTCTTTACCACTGGAATACCAGAGAAGTCCCAGAAAGAGTATTCCTTGACATGGCTTTCCATCCCCTGGTTCCAATACTCCAGGTGAGTTGCCTGAATGTCTGCCACCCAAGTCTCACAATCATATGTGATTTAAAAAAAAAAAAAAACTTTAAATTTTGAAATAATTTGAGACTCACAGGAAGTTGTAAACATAGTACAGAGTTTACCTTTGCCCTTACCTACTTGTCACTCCAGGCTTCTCAGGTGGCATCAGTGGTAAAGAACCTGCCTGCCAATGCAGGAGGCCAAGAGACACAGGGTCGATCCCTGGGTCCAGAAGATCTCCTGGAGGAGGGCATGGCAGTTCACTCCAGTATTCTCTCCTGGAGAATCCCAGGGACAGGGGAGCCTGGTGGGCTACAGTCTACAGGATCGCAAAGAGTCGGATATGACTGAAGTGACTTAGCATGTATGCACACACAAGCTTAACCTTAGCAACCACTGTTTGGTTCTCCATTTCTGTGGCTGTGCCATTTAATACAGTTATATAAATAGAGTCATAATATATATAAGCTACTGACATTGGCTCTTTTCCCGTTCAGAATAATGCCCCTGAGATCCATTCAAGTTGTGCTGCATCAGTAACCTATTTCTTTTTTATTGCTGTATAGTATTCCACCGTATGAATGTCTAAATTGTTGGTCCATTCACACACTGAAGGACATTGGATTGTTCACCTTTGGCAATGCTGATATAAGTGTTCATGTGAATGCTTTTGTGTAAATGGAGGCTTTCTTTTGTCTAAGATAAATGCCCAGTGGTGCTATTGCTAGACGGTCTGGCACATGTAATGTTTAAAAAAAAAAAAATGCGTCTTTCACTTTTCCACTCTCAAGTTGATTTCTTTCTTAGAAACAAAATTTTCTAAATAAACCAAGTTGCTGAAGCCCATGCCTGTATTTCCCGCCAGAATAAGAGTCATCCAAGGCAGGGTCTCTGTCTTAATAATAATTGCAGACCCAGTGAGATGTTCACCATAGAGCAGACATAAAATGAAGTTGCTTGTGTTTTCTCTCAAAAGATCTAAGGTTGCTTTTGGTCATTTCTGGATGGATTGATCACTCGTATTTACAAAGAAGTCAATCCCTCACTCACATGAACAAAGAATTCTCACAGTACAGAAAGCTTATGTGGGGTCATTCTGAGCAGTGATTATCTGGAACTTGAAATTCATGCTTCAGAAACAGCTCAGCCGTCACTGCCATCCTAATTTTCTCTTCACTCTCTCTATGCACATCAACTATAGACACAAGGTGTCCCGATTTAGAGGTAGCTAGTTGATTAGGACCATCTTTTATTATAAAAGGCAAGCCTTTAATAAAATCTCCAGGGAAATAAAGGACATGATGTAATAGAGAATAGGAAGGACATTTAAGACAGAAGGAACAAGATTAGCACAAATGAAAAAAATCTTCAGTTCAGTTCAGTCGCTCAGTCGTGTCCGACTCTTCGCAACCCCATGAATCGCAGCATGCCAGGCCTCCCTGTCCATCACCAATTCCCGGAGTTCACTCAGACTCATGTCCATCAAGCCGGTGATGCTATCCAGCCATCTCATCCTCTGTCGTTCCCTTCTCCTCCTGCTCCCAATCCCTCCCAGCATCAAAGTCTTTTCCAATAAGTCAACTCTTTGCATGAGGTGGCCAAAGTACTGGAGTTTCAGCTTTAGCATCATTCCTTCCAAAGAAATCCCAGGGTTGATCTCCTTCAGAAGGGACTGGTTGGATCTCCTTGCAGTCTAAGGGACTCTCAAGAGTCTTCTCCAACACCACAGTTCAAAAGCATCAATTCTTCAGCGCTCAGCCTTCTTCACAGTCCAACTCTCACATCCATACATGACCACAGGAAAAACCATAGCCTTGACTAGACAGACCTTAGTTGGCAAAGTAATGTCTCTGCTTTTGAATATGCTATCTACGTTGGTCATAACTTTTCTTCCAAGGAGTAAGCGTCTTTTAATTTCATGGCTGCAGTCACCATCTGCAGTGATTTTGGAGCCCCTGAAAATAAAGTCTGACACTGTTTCCACTGTTTCCCCATCTATTTCCCATGAAGTGATGGGACCGAATGCCATAATCTTAGTTTTCTGAATGTTGAGCTTTAGGCCAACTTTTTCACTCTCCTCTTTCACTTTCATCAAGAGGCTTTTTAGTTCCTCTTTACTTTCTGCCATAATGGTGGTGTCATCTGCATATCTGAGGTTATTGATGTTTCTCCCGGCAATCTTGATTCCAGCTTGTGTTTCTTCCAGTCCAGCGTTTCTCATGATGTACTCTGCATATAAATTAAATAAGCAGGGTGACAATATACAGCCTTGACATACTCCTTTTCCTATTTGGAACCAGTCTGTTGTTCCATGTCCAGTTCTAACTGCTGCTTCCTAACCTGCATACAGATTTCTCAAGAGGCAGGTCAGGTGGTCTGGTATTCCCATTTCTTTCAGAATTTTCCACAGTTGATTGTGATCCACACAGTTAAAGGCTTTGGCATAGTCAATAAAGCAGAAATAGATGTTTTTTCTGGAACTCTCTTGCTTTTTCCATGATCCAGCGGATGTTGGCAATTTGACTGGTTCCTCTGCCTTTTCTAAAACCAGCTTGAACATCTGAAAGTTCACAGTTCATGTATTGCTGAAGCCTGGCTTGGAGAATTTTGAGCATTCCTTTACTAGCATGTGAGATGAGTGCAATTGTGCAGTAGTTTGAGCATTCTTTGGCATTGCCTTTCTTTGGGATTGGAATGAAAACTGACCTTTTCCAGTCCTGTGGCCACTGCTGAGTTTTCCAAATGTGCTGGCATATTGAGTGCAGCACTTTCACAGCATCATCTTTCAGGATTTGAAACAGCTCAGCTGGAATTCCATCACCTCCACTAGCTTTGTTCGTAGCGATGCTTTCCAAGGCCCACTTGACTTCATCAATCTTAACAAGAATAAAAAGATTTACAGAGACTTTGACTCCTAAAATGTAATAATTTAATGAATAGTTTAATGATTAAAGACAACTAATGATGCAATCTTCCTTTTGATCTTCAACTGTTTGAATGGGTTTTATTTTCTTTGAAATAGCAAGGCTATCTGTCACTTTGGGTTTCCTAAGTGGGGCTAGTGGTAAAGAATCTGTCTGCCAATGCTGGAGATGCAGGTTCAATCCCTGGGTCAGGAAGGTACCCTGGAGTAGGAAATGGCACCCTGCTCCAGTATTCTTGCCTGAGAAATCCTATGGACAGTGGAACCAGGTGGGCCAGGGTCCATGGGGCCACAAAGAGTTGGCCACGACTAGGTCACACACACACCCACACACATCTATCATTTTGCTGCTGGTGACAGTCCTCTGATATCCCACCTCCTTTGCCAAATCGGAAATTATAACAGAGGGGCATCCGTGTCCCTATTCTCTCATTTGAACGTAACAAGGTTTCCTCACGTGTGATACTTCCTGTCCTACATACTATCAGGCCATCCACACAAGTCACAGGCATCAGGGGAGCCAGCCATGGCTGCCTTCGCACCAAGAATAAACTCATGGGCCATGTGGGGTAATCTTGGAAATATTAAAAACATGGGAGCAGCTAAAATGCCTCAATATTTTCCTCTAGTCATCCTCATATAGCGAGTAGGGAGGTCAAGTGGATGAAGGAATTTAAGGAGAGGAGAGAACGGGTAGGGACAATGCTTAGAATCCTTTTATAGAAGAAAAGGCATCTCTTTCTTTGAAACTGCATGTCACATTTCAGTGATTTTAAACGTGAAATGGGTAGGGAAGTGATGCTATTGTCAAAAAGACAAGCAAAGGCAGGTTCAACTAGATTAAATGGAAAGCAAATAAAAAACTGAAAGTGAACACAAACCTTTTTACTTATGAAAGTTATCATTTTATTCTCCATGTGTGAGCTGGGTTGATCCAGACGAGGTAAACCAAAAAGGCTTAGACTTCAACTGAAACGGGAATCTTATTCCCACATGAATACCCCAATACTTGGAGGATGGCTCATTCAACAATCCTTCCGTAGGTTAGGGGTGGTGTTATGGAAGACTTGTTTCAGTTACGAGTAACAAAGATGCTCAGATAGCAGTAGCTTTGCCTTTATTGCTCTCAGACATAAATTAATTCTGGCATAAGCACTTCAGAATGTGCACAGTGGCTCTGTGATCATTATATTTTATTGTTCTACCATCTTTGACATGTAGCTTCCTCCTTACCGCCCAAGATGATTTCTTGAGTCCCTTGATGTCTGCAACTCAGCTGCAGAAAAAAAAAAGTGTAAAAGTAATCAGCCCCACATTTTAAGAACATTCCCTAGAAGCTGTGCATGACACTTCTCTTTATATTTAATTGGATAGAAATTAGTTACATGGTTACATGAAGCTTCAAGGAAGGCTGGAAAATGAAGTTCATATTTTAGATGAGTATTTGCCCAACCAACTGCAGTGGTTCTATTATTAGAGAAAAGAGAAGGAATCTTGAGAGAGAGCAGTCTCTGCCACGGGTTCCATGGAGCAGTGATTTGTCATTAATGGCTGCCCCAAATCCTTTGAACATACTGTCTTTTTTTTTCTTTAATAGTTTCCATCATTGCAAATCCCTACTGAAAGTGATTGAGAGGCAAGAAATGAGGCTGGAGAGAGGGCAGGGGCCTGATTGTGAAGGGCCTCATGTATCATGCCAGAGAGTTTGGATTTTATAGGCATTGGGTTGAGATTTATCTGAGACTTATATGTAATAGATAGACAGACAGACATGTAGACAGAAATATAATGCTTTTGATTACCAACTAGGTTTTAGGCTCTTTTAGCACAGACAATGCAACAAAAATAAAATTGACATTCATTACTCTTTATGGAATTTATAATTTTGTAGAGAAGATATACCCGTAACTAAAATCCAATGCAAAGTAATAAAAGTTTATAGCCCCTTTTAATTTTCAGAGAACTTCCACAAAAGTGATTGATTAAGTGACTGTAGCAAAGAAACGGAGTCTGAAAAGGAAACGATACTTGGGGAAAATGAGGTTTATTTTGACTGAATAGGACTATATCCAAAGGAATAGTGGGAGAAACCCAAGAAAATAAACTTGAGAATATATTGAGGAATATATTTTTCCCGTTTCTAAAGATTTAAAAGCAACAAATATAAGACTTGAGGATTTCTAAGCAAACACTTTGAGGCTTGCCTGAGCTTATTAAATCTAAGTCAGATACTATATCAGGTATCAAGAACTCCAAGCCTCAGAAGACCCACTGACTCCCAGGCTTGTAAATATCCATAAGGTCAGCTGAGTGAGGTCATAGAAAACTATGACCTGGCCGATCCAACCCATCCCTTGGCTCCCAAGTAGTAGCCAGGATATTTACAGTCTGTCTCCAAATATGTCTTTTGTTTCCTTTATCTCTTATTGTGTAGCAAACCACCCCCAAGAGTTAGTTTCTTCTAAGTCCTGTCTGACGCTTTGCGACCCCTTTAGCCTGTCAGGCTCCTCTGTCCACAGGATTTCCCAGGCAAGAATACTGGCCTGGGTTGCTACTTTCTTCTCCAGAGGATCTTTCTGACCCACGTCTCCTGCATTGGCAAGCACATTCTTTACTGCTGACCTGCCAGGAAGGGCCCTGTTAAGATAGTAGCGATGTATTATTTCTTAAGATTCCATGAGTACCTAAGATTCATTTGTTGTCAGCTGAGGTGATAAGAAGACTAGAAACTCTAAAATGGTCTGATTTATATTGTTATAGGTGGTTCTGACTGCTGATTGAAAACTCAGTGGGGGTGATCCACCAGGAGCCTCAATTTTCATCTACTTGAGCCTCTCCTGGGACTTCTTGGGCTTCCTCACAGCATGGTAGTGAGATTCTAATGTGTGTTCCTAGTGGCAAAAGTAGAAGCGATAGACCTTTGAAGGACCAGCCTCAGAATTTGCACAGCATAATATCTGCTTCAATCTTTTGTTCAAAAAATAGCATGCTGCTGCTGCCAATGATTTCATAGATAAGCCATGTCCAACTCTTGCGACTCCATGGACTGTAGCCCTCTGGGTTCCTCTGTCCATGGAATTCTCCAGGCAAGAATACTGGAGTGGGTTGCCATTTTCTTCTCCAGGGGATTTCCAGACCCAGGAATCAAACCTGGGTCTCCTACACTGCATGCAGATTCTTTACTGACTGAGCTATGAGGAAAGCCCAATGGGGCATGCCAAATTTAAGGAGAAGGGAAATATATTCCATGGCTTGGTAGGGGAACAAGAAGATCATACTGCAAAGTAGCATATGGAACAGAAGATACTATTGCACCAGCTTTGTGGAAACAATCTGTCTCTATCCTCTAGCTGTGAGAATTCATATTCCTTCCACATGAAAACTGTTCCCATATTCCCCTCCCCCCAGTCTCATGCATTTTAACATCAGACTCAAGGTCCACAATTTTTTCAGCTAAATTAGGTTCCTTTAAGAATGAGTCTTCTTGGGTGTAGGAACCTATAAAATATCTACCCCTCCCGTATGTCCAATAAACAGTGCGGAAAAGGGAATAGGGTATCAAAATAGATGTTCCCGCTCAAAAAGGAGAAGCAGGTAGCATTAAGTGGTCACCTTTTATAGAAATGATGATATCCAGCCAGACACATGTGGCTAAGTTTCCATGATGCAGAATCAGGAAACGGACGTTGACGAGGACCACGTCTTAGCTCCTTCTGAATGATTCTCCTTGGCTCTACAGTCTGAACTCCAGACCCTCCCGCTAAATAAAACTCTCTCTTCCTTTAGAAATGGCCTGGTTTTGCAGTTGAGGAGTTTTTTTCTCATCCTACTTCCTGACAGTAGAGGGTTAGGAGTCCAGAAATCTTGAGTCATTTTGAACAATTTCAGTCCTAATCCAATCTCTAGTCTAAACCAGCACTGATTCTTCTGACAGTTCTCTTAGAAACTTTTCAGATTGCTTATGACTACTACTGGGGATAGTATCCTTGGACATAGGCCACACAAACTTTTGGGGTCAGCATCTTTGACCAAAGCCATATACACACTCAAAGTTATGGTTCTTTCAACCTTGGGGAGAGGGTTAGGGTGCTATGGAACATGGCCTCTAAAAGTTTTGCAAATTATTTACCTGTGTTGTTGTTTTTCAGTCCCAAAACCATGTCCAAATCTTTGCAACCCCATGGACTCCAGCACACCAGTCTCCACTGTCCCTCACCATCTCCTGGAGTTCACCCAAGTTCATGTCCATTGAATCATTGATGCCATCCAATTATCTCATCCTCTGCCACCCTCTTCTCCTTTTGCCTTCAATCTTTCCCAGCATCAGGGTCTTTTCCAGTGAGTCGGCTTTTCTCATCAGGTGGCCAAAGTATTGGAGCTTCAGCATCAGTCCTTCCAATGAGTATTTGGGGTTGATTCCCCTTACGAATGACTGTCTTGATCTCCTTTACCTGTAAGTGTCTGTAAATCAGGCCCTTACATTTTTCATAAGCTGCTTTTTCTCTTTTTTTTTTTTTTGTCCAGTCGAGAGCAACTAGGAGGCAGTCTTCATAAGGTCTTAATAATCTTACGAGCTTCCAGGTGATTGAGCAGTAAGGAATCTGCCTGCCAAAGCAGGACACTTCAGAGACCCGGGTTCGATCCCTGGGTTGGAAAGGATCCCCTGGAGAGGAAATGACAGCCCGCTCCAGTATTCTTGCTTGGAAAATCCCATGAACAGAAAAGCCTGATGTGCCACAGTCCACGGGGTCATGCTAAGAGCTGGACATCACTGAGCACACAATCATCTTATAGACACATTCTTTACTTGGTCTTGATCTAACACCGCATCGTACTAGCATCATCCTGGCTTTGATCTTTTCCCAGAGCTATTTCTTACTTTGCCAACTTAACCATCTGGAGAGGCTTGGAATGAGAAACAGTTTTATTTTCCATCCTTAAAACTTAGGTTGAAAAACTTTCCTCTGAATTCCGCTTGAAATCCAAACCGTTGCTTTCAGTTTGCTTTCTCTTTCGTCACTCCATTATCAGCAGTTAAATGCAGCCAGTTGACACTTTCAATGTTCTGCCTTTAAGAACTTTTGCAAAATCCACAAGTTTATTAGTTGTATTTTATATCATCCATATTACAATAGGTGACAATGTTGTCAAAGCTTCCATCACTACAGAAGACTGGATGCCTTTTCTCTAGCCTTTAACATTAATTTCCTCATGACCTTATCAGCTTCTACTAAGTCTCCCTACTTGTCTTCATTCCTCTACCCACAGTGCAATCTCAAAGCCAACGCCATGTATTTTAAGTCTATATTATGGCTTTACCCCATTGCTGTGCTGTTCCAAAACTTAGTTGCTTAAAGCAATAAAAAGACTCTGTCAATTGACTATTCTCTTTACTATGTTGTTGGTTGAACTGGCAGGATAAGTGAGAAGTCAAAAATAGCATCACTGACATGGCTGGCAGCTGGTCCTGGCTGCGCTGATAGCTGATCTGATGATGTCAGCAGGAGTCTTGGTTATCCTTAACAGGGCCCCTCCACATACCTATTTGGGCCCCTTGACATGTTTTATCGCATTTAACTTATCTCTTACTTTAGCACTGTGAGGTAGATTATCACTCTCATTTATTTTATTCATTTATTTAGCAAATAACATCAATTAGTAGCTGCTTATGAAAATAAAAAGTCAAGTACAACATAATTCTTGCCCTAGAGGAGTTTATACCCAGTGGAGGAGATAATGATTATTATGCCAAAAATGAAAAAAAAAGAAAAAGAAAAAATGGAGAAATGGAAGTTCAAAAACATTAAGTAAATTGCCTTTCCTTCAGTAACTGACTCAGATATGAAGCTAGATCTGCCTGGCTTCAAAACTATGCTTTCTCTGGAGCACAACTGAGCATTTAGAAAGTTAATATACATTTCCGGACCAATGATAATGAAGATTTGGAAGCTGGGAATGAAAAAAAAAAATGGATCGAATGCACAAATTTGCCCAAGCAAAATAGACAGGACTTGATGACTACTTAGATAAGGCCAACAGAAGAATCTAAGTTTAATCCTGTAACTAAAGTTAGGAAATCAGAAGGAAGAACTGGTGGTATTGACTTTAAAAATATACAACTTGAGAGCTGTGAATTACGCTTTATTACTGCAGCCTGGGAGACAGCACCTCAGCTAGAAATTCCTCTGAGACATTGCTCCAAAAAGGCAAGGGGGAGGGCAGTTTATACATATATATACTTTTGGGAGAGGGGGAATACGTGCAGTCAAGCACGTATTCTTTGTAGAAAGCTTCTGCTGGTCTTGGGAGGCTTCTGTGAGTCATGAGAAACAAGTATCACCATGAAAGCTTTTAGTGCTTTTCTAGAAATGAGGAGATACAGGAATTGGGCTCATAAAATCAGCTCCTGAGACTAACTGAAGAGCGCTCCTGCCAGTTTTCCTGCAGTACAGAGTGCCTCATTTCTGATCTCCACCCTGAACTCCCCTCAGACGACGTTGAAAGTCAGCAGCGGCAGCAACACATGATTTAATCCTTGTAGAGTCGATGGCAAGCACCCATGGCGAGTGCCATTTTCTAATTGACAGCAGTAAACAATGATTCCATTTGTTTTATCCATGTTCAGTTTGAGGAACTACACAGACATACAGATGTTATCCACAAGCATGGTAAAGACAGAAAACTTCGATCACTCAAGAGCACTTTCTGTATGTCTGGTTCTGGATAGGTGAACCAGAAACCACATCCCTAATGTCAAAGATCTAAAAGTCAAAGATGCAAAGACAGTCCGACAGGAAAACGGTTGCACTTTGATGTGATAAGGACCACAATAAACATAGATACACAAGTCACTGCAAGGGAACAAATAAGAAAGTAAAGATGATACCAGGGAAATTAGGTGCAGAGAGGTGGCCATTCTACCGGGGAACGGATGCAACTGCTAAGGGAAAGAAAAGAAGAAAATGGCCAACGACACTGGCTAGGATTCAAAGAAGCAGATGGGAGGGAAGTCCAAATGTAGGAAGAGAGTCAGCCACAGAAATCAAGGGAAGAGAAGAGGTCCAAAAAGTCATTACATTGCAGGCGGAGGCAGAGGCAGCCCCGTGAAATGAGATGTGGTCAGTAACTTTAATATACAATTGATACAGGGCAGTCAAAGAGGATAAAGACCAAGAAGAGATGGCTTTACTGGGCTTGAATTCAATTCTTTCTTTATGTTGATATGGAACTCAGATAAACTGTGATAATTCAGCCTTTCAAAGACATTAAAATGACTTCCTGACAAACAAGTATATTGGTTATATAGCTCTATCATAATGACTTATATCCTAAGAAGGGATAAATGAACTACAAGCTGAATGAGAAAGGAACACTTAGCTAAGATAATTAAGTCAGCTAGGCTTAATTGAGGGTTCAGAAGCACCAAGTTTTGGAATGTAAATGGTAGAGAATAAGCTTCTTTTAGAATACGATAGGATAATTTCAGGTTAAAAACTGAAGAGGTCTAAGGATTTAGTATCTGAGATGTCCCATTGCAATGTTCTGTTCTGTCTGAAGAAAATTTCATCATAAAAATAGAAATAGCTAGATGTTTGAAAAGTATAGAACAACTATTCTTTCTTTCTTTCTTTCCCCCCCCCCATTTTTAAAACTATTCCATACAAGAACAATTTAACCAAAATATAAAAGCATCTATAACAAGATGTTAAAAAAAATTTTTGTGTGTCAGTTTAAAACCCCAAAGATTAAGAACAAATAATAGGTACAAAATACTGTTCCAGCAGGCAGGTGGCTAGGGATGAGCAGAGAAATGGGGGCAGGGGCCAGGTGGCAGGAAGTCATGCAAATGGTAAACAGTAGGGGTCCATGGGCAGACAAAAGAAAGCAGGAGCCTCTGGACTGATAGGAAACCATACATTTTGGGTGATAATTGTCTGGGCAGTAGACAAAGACAGATGGGGAAAGGCAGGAATCTCGTGTCTTCAAACTGTGACCAGTTGTTTATTGTGCTCTCATTACAATAAGATTGGCCTTGCAGATAAGAAGTACTCATTATGAGCTGACCCCATGACACTTCTGATCTAAGCTAAATAAGGACAAGAATCACCCCTCTCCTCAGGAAAATGGAGCTGGGATGAAAACCAAGAAATACGATCCCCAAACTCTTCCTTCAGTTCAGTTCAGTTCAGTTCAGTTCAGTTCAGTTCAGTTCATTCGCTCAGTCCTGTCCGACTCTTTGTGACTCCATGGACTGCAGCATGCCAGGCCTCCCTGTCCATCACCAACTCCTGGAGTTTACTCAAACTCATGTCCATTGAGTCGGTGATGCCATCCAACATCTCATCCTCTGTTGTCCCCTTCTCCTCCAGCCTTCAATCTTTCCCAGCATCAGGGTCTTTTCAAATGAGTTTTTTCAAGCTCTTCCTTATCCAGTGAATATTCTGCCCCTTCATATGTATGCCCCTCACAACTTGCCAAAGAAACCCAGGGCAGTAGCCCCTCATCTGTGTGCCTGCTCTCCCTTGGAGGGTGTATTCTTGCTTAAATACTTTCATTTTAGTTTCTTAATCTCCCTGCTTTGTCTTTGAATTATTTTGCAGTGAAGAAATGGAGCAGGAAATGGCAACCCACTCCAGTGTTCTTGCCTGGAGAATCCCAGGGAAGGGGCAGCCTGGTGGGCTGCCGTCTATGGGGTCACACAGAGTCGTACACACGACTGAAGTGACTTAGCAGCAGCAGCAGCAGTGAAGAAAGAACCTTAACTTCACCAGGAACAATTCCTCTACAATCTCGAATGAGAATACTTGGAAAAGGAGTGTCCTGAAACTTGCTTTGGCAATTCTTAGCATAAGGGCTGCCTCAAAGATATTTAAAAGGTTGGAGAGGGTAAAAAAGAGGACTATTTTTGAAAAGAGGGTTTTTAAATGAGATTAGCATTTGAATCATTAGACTGAATAAAACTGATTGCTTTCTAATGTGGGTGGGCCTCAAGCAATCAGTTGAAGGTCTGATGGCCTATAAATGATGCTAGAGCTGGGATATCAGTCTTTTCCTGCCTTCTCACTGGAAAAACTGGCTCTTCTTGGGTCTAAAGGCTGCCAGTTTGGGGACTGGAATTTATACCATCAGTTCTCCCGGTTTTCAGGTCTTCAGACTAGAAATATATCACCAGTATAATCTTGGATCTCTTATCTGGAGACCCAAGTCTGCAGCTTGCTAACTGCAGATCTTGTGACCTCTCAGTCTCCATCATTGCAAGAAATGACTTCTTAGTTCTGTTTCTCTGGAGAACCCTGACTAATCTCCCTCCCCCTCTCCTCCTCTCTCCTCAACATTCCTCCATGAATGGGCACAATTCATGGTAAGAGGGCTGCCAGCGGGAAGTCTAGGCTTAGCATGCCTTAGGTTCAGAATTAAACAATGCACAATTAAACCAGAGTTTAATTGAGTCAGTGATGCCATCCTTTGAAATGCTCCTTCCTTTGAAATCTCAGCAAAATCCCCATTGTGTTTAATTCACTCTGACTCATAGATAGGCACAGACCTGAACCAAGCAGCCGGAGCAGGAGAATGTTTTCTGGTTATCAGAAAAATGGAAGCTGGGGGAGAGGCAACTTAAAGAAAAGCTCTGATTGACTAGGTTTGAGCCACAAGCCAAGCTCTTGAGCTAAATGTGGAGTCAGATCCATCCAAAAGGCTGAGCAAAGTGATTTCATAGGTTGCACTGTGCTTCCCTAAAAGATAATGTTAAAATTTTAACCGCCCTCCATACCTCAGTATATGCCCTTATTGAGAAACAGCATGATTGTAGATGCAGTTAATTAAGATGAGTTCATACTAAAGTAGGGTGGATCCTAATCCAACATGGCCAGATGTCTTTCTAAGAAGACAATGGTGATAAGGAAGGGGAAGAATGTTATGTGATGATGAAGGCAGAGATTGGAATTCTGCAGCTGCCAGTCTAGGAATGCCAGAAATTGCCAGCAAACAGCCAGAAACTAGGAAGAGCCAAGAAAGGATTCTCCCCTTCAGGTTTCAAACAGCATGTATGTACTGGTAACACCTTGATTTTGGACTCTAGGCTATAGAACTGTGAGGTAATACATTTCTGTTGTTTTTAAGCCATTCAGGTTGGTACTTTCATATGGTCATCCTTGTTGTTTAGTATTTAAGTCGTGTCCAACACTTTGTGACCCCATGGACTACAGCATGGTGGGCTTCCCTGTCCTCCACTATCTCCCAGAGTCTGCTTAAACTCATGTCCATTGAGTTGGTGATGCCATCCAACCATCTCATCTGTCACCTGCCCCCGCCTTTAACTCCTGCCCTCCATCTTTCCCAGCATCAGAGTCTTTTCCTTTGAGTGGGCTCTTCTTATTAGACGGCCAAAGTACTAGAGCTTCAGCTTGAGCATCAGCATCATGGTCATCCTAGGGAACTGATAAAGCTTAAGAGGTTATTTCAGTTCAGTTTAGTTCAGTCGCTCAGTCGTGTGCGATTCTTTGTGACCCCATGAATCGCAGGCCTCCCTGTCCATCACCAACTCCCAGAGTTCACTCAGACTCATGTCCATTGAGTCAGTGATACCATCCAGCCATCTCATCCTCTGTCGTCCCCTTCTCCTGCCCCCAATTGCTCCCAGCATCACAGTCTTTTCCAATGAGTCAACTCTTCGCATGAGGTGGCCAAAGTACTGGACTTTCAGCTTTAGGATCATTCCTTCCAAAGAAATCCCAGGGCTGATCTCCTTCAGAATGGACTGGTTGGATCTCCTTGCAGTCCAGGGGACTCTCAAGAGTCTTCTCCAACACCAAGGTTCAAAAGCATCAATTCTTCGGCGCTCAGCCTTCTTCACAGTCCAACTCTCACATCCATACATGACCACAGGAAAAACCATAGCCTTGACTAGACGGACCTTAGTCGGCAGAGTAATGTCTCTGCATTTGAATATACTATCTAGGTTGGTCATAAATTTTCTTCCAAAGAGTAAGCGTCTTTTAATTTCATGGCGCAATGACTATGTGCAGTGATTTTGGAGCCCCCCAAAATAAAGTCTGACACTGTTTCCACTGTTTCCCCATCTATTTCCCATGAAGTGATGGGACCTGATGCCATGATCTTCGTTTTCTGAATGTTGAGCTTTAAGCCAACTTTTTCGCTCTCCTCTTTCACTTTCATCAAGAGGCTTTTTAGCTCGTCTTCACTTTCTGCCATAAGGGTGGTGTCATCTGCATATCTGAGGTTATTGATATTTCTCCCAGCAATCTTGATTCCAGCTTGTGTTTCTTCCAGTCCAACGTTTCTCATGATGTACTCTGCATATAAGTTGAATAAGCAGGGTGACAATATACAGCCTTGACATACTCCTTTTCCTATTTGGAACCAGTCTGTTGTTCCATGTCCAGTTCTACATGTTGCTTCCTGACCTGCATACAGATTTCTCAAGAGGCAGGTCAGGTGGTCTGGTATTCCCATTTCTTTCAGAATTTTCCACAGTTTATTGTGATCCACACAGTCAGAGGCTTTGGCATAGTCAATAAAGCAGAAATAGATGTTTTTTCTGGAACTCTCTTGCTTTTTCCATGATCCAGTGGATGTTGGCAATTTGATCTCTGGTTCCTCTGCCTTTTCTAAAACCAGCTTGAACATCAGGAAGTTCACGGTTCACGTATTGCTGAAGCCTGGCTTGGAGAATTTTGAGCATTCTTTACTAGCATGTGAGATGAGTGCAATTGTGTGGTAGTTTGAGCATTCTTTGGCATTGCCTTTCTTTGGGATTGGAATGAAAACTGACCTTTCCCAGTCCTGTGGCCACTGCCTAGTTTTCCAACTTTGCTGGCATATTGAGTGCAGCACTTTCACAGCATCATCTTTCAGGATTTGAAAGAGCTCAACTGGAATTCCATCACCTCCACTAGCTTTGTTCGTAGTGATGCTTTCTAAGGCCCACTTGACTTCACATTCCAGGATGTCTGGCTCTAGATGAGTGATCATACCATTGTGATTATCTGGGTCATGAAGATCTTTTTTGTAGAGTTCTTCTGTATGTTCTTGCCACCTCTTCTTAATATCTTCTGCTTCTGTTAGGTCAATAGCATTTCTGTCCTTTATCAAGCCCATCTTTGCATGAAATGTTCCCTTGGTATATCTAATTTTCTTGAAGAGATCTCTAGTCTTTCCCATTCTATTGTTTTCCTCTATTTCTTTGCATTGATTGCTGAAGAAGGCTTTCTTATCTCTCCTTCCTAATCTTTCGAACTCTGCATTCAGATGCTTATATCTTTCCTTTTCTCCTTTGCTTTTCACCTCTCTTCTTGTCACAGCTATTTGTAAGGCCTCCCCAGACAGCCATTTTGCTTTTTTGCATTTCTTTTCCATGGGGATGGTCTTGATCCCTGTCTCCTGTACAATGTCATGAACCTCAGTCCATAGTTCATCAGGCACTCTATCTATCAGATCTAGGCCCTTAAATCTATTTCTCACTTCCACTGTATAATCATAAAGGATTTGATTTAGGTCATACCTGAATGGTCTAGCAGTTTTCCCTACTTTCTTCAATTTGAGTCTGAATTTGGCAATAAGGAGTTCATGATCTGAGCCACAGTCAGCTCCTGGTCTTGTTTTTGTTGACTGTATAGAGCTTCTCCATCTTTGGCTGCAAAGAATATAATCAATCTGATTTCGGTGTTGACCATCTAGTGAGGTCCATGTGTAGAGTCTTCTCTTGTGTTGTTGGAAGAGGGCATTTGCTATGACCAGTGCATTTTCTTGGCAAAACTCTATTAGTCTTTGCCCTGCTTCATTCCGCATTCCAAGGCCAAATTTGCCTGTCACTCCAGGTGTTTCTTGACCTCCGACTTTTGCATTCCAGTCCCCTATAATGAAAAGGACATCTTTTTGGGGGTGTTAGTTCTAAAAGGTCTTGTAGGTCTTCATAGAACCGTTCAACTTCAGCTTCTTCAGCATTACTGGTCGGGCATAGACTTGGATAACTGTGATATTGAATGGTTTGCCTTGGAGACGAACAGAGATCATTCTGTCGTTTGTGAGATTGCATCCAAGTACTGTACTTTGGACTCTTGTTGACCATGATGGCTACTCCATTTCTTCTGAAGGATTCCTGCCTGCAGTAGTAGATATAATGGTCATCTGAGTTAAATTCACCCATTCCAGTCCATTTTAGTTTGCTGATTCCTAGAATGTCAACGTTCACCCCTGCCATCTCTTGTTTGACCACTTCCAATTTGCCTTGATTCATCGACCTGACATTCCAAGTTCCTATGCAATATTGCTCTTTACAGCATTGGACCTTGCTTCTATCACCAGTCACATCCACAGCTGGTATTGTTTTTGCTGTGGCTCCATCCCTTCTTTCTTTCTGGACTTATTTCTCTACTGATCTCCAGTAGCATGTTGGGCACCTACTGACCTGGGGAGTTCCTTTTGGTATCCTATCATTTTGCCTTTTCATACTGTTCCTGGGGTTCTCAAGGCAAGAATACTGAAGTGGTTTTCCATTCCCTTCTCCAGTGGACCACGCTCTGTCAGACCTCTCCACCATGACCCTCCCGTCCTGGGTGGCCCCACACAGCATGGCTTAGTTTCATTGAGTTAGACAAGGCTGTGGTCCTAGTGTGATTAGATTGACTAGTTTTCTGTGATTATGGTTTCAGTGTGTCTGCCCTCTGATGCCCTCTTGCAACACCTACCATCTTACTGGGTTTCTCTTACCTTGGACGTTGGGTATCTCTTCATGGCTGCTCCAGCAAAGCACAGCCACTGCTCCTTACCTTGGACGAGGGGTATCTCCTCACTGCCGCCCTTCCTGACCTTCAACATGGGATAGCTCCTTTAGACCCTCCTGTGCCCACGCAGCTACTGCTCCTTGGACATGGTGTTGCTCCTCCCGGCCACCGCCCCTGACCTCGGATGCGGGGTGGCTCCTCTAGGCCGTCGCCCCTGGCCTGGGATGCGAGGTGGCTCCTCTAGGCCGTCGCCCCTGGCCTGGGATGTGGGGTGGCTCCTCCCGGCTGCTGCCCCTGACCTCGGATGTGGGGTGGCTCCTC
>NW_024070210.1:11547720-11705672 GCF_014754425.2 Oryx dammah | reverse complement strand
GCTCCTCCCGGCTGCTGCCCCTGACCTCGGATGTGGGGTGGCTCCTCTCGGCCGTTCCTGCACTGTTGCAGCCTGGCACTCTCAGCCGCTGCCCCTGACCTCGGACGTGGGATAACTCCTGTTGGCTGCTGCCATTCGGGCATGGGGTCCTCCCGGCTTCTGCCCTGACCTTGGACGTGACCTCTCGGCCACACTTAGTGCGCCGGTCACAGCCGCCCACGCTTAGTGCACTTAAAACAGCAGAGTAGATCATTGCCACCGAGATGGCCACGAAATGACATCACAACACATAGTAGCTACAAAGCAGAATATATATTTTATTCATTTATTCCACAAACTGAGTGCCGCTGCTCAGCGAGGCGCACATGCTGCTCGCGTCTTGCTTAAGGAATAGAAAGATACGGTTATCAGAGAAACAGAAGTTGGGGGAAGGGTAACTTTTTAAAAAGTATCTTGATATAGTACTTACAAATCATTTTCATTGTTTTTAAGTGAAAACAAATCCTGTGTATTTATCTATGCAAATGCTACCAGGGTAACTAAAACACAGATATTTTGTGTTTATATGGAAGCTTTTCAACCTTGTTGTTCTTACCCAGGCAGACACTCTGCTTGCCAATTATACCAATTTTCCTATTGAAATGAAAAGGAAAATTGTTACTTAGAAGCAAATATTTCCCAACATGGAATCATGGGCTGTGCTGAAAATAATAAAATAATCTTTTATATAAAATACATTTAAACTTTTGGCATCCTAGACTAGGCATCTGAAGCAGTAACAGCAGTGACACGTGATCAGGGACTATTCAGTGTTCCAAAGTGATCATCTTTGCTCATTATCCCTCCTGGACACAGAATGGATGAAGTACACCTAACGTTTTAGTGAAAAGATATACATTTAAGCAAACAATAGAGCAAGTGACATGAAAATAGGAATGATATAACTGAATGAATGTGAAGTCCATTTGTCAAATAATCAATAAGGTAAGCACTTGGGATATTTTGCAATTTATTGGATGATGGTATGCATTTTCTAATTTTTTGGATGCTTGCTTCTTTCATAAAGGTAAATTATATATCATTAATCTTTCTAGGAGGCTGTTGTCCTAGAGTTAATTTAGTGATGATTTTTCAGATAATATACCTGCTAGAGAAGTAGTATATAATCAATACAAGAAAGTAATCAGATAAGGTATATATGCCCCCTTTTGAAATTTTTTTATAATTAGTGGGATATAAACTGTGGGTTGGGTTAAAGAGAAGGACTAAAACAGAGATACAACTTGCCATGGAATATCAGACCATCCTGACACTATTTCTTCTGCATCAGGGGCTCCTTCATTTACTTAGTGGCTTCTTTCATCTCTTAGTACCCTGCGTCCTGCCAAGTTCCTCTGGCACTCTACTGTCACCCTTCTTCCCTATCCTTTTCTTCTTATCTTAGAAACACCCTCACTCTCATCCCCAGGGAACTATAGTCCTGTTATTTCATTATGCATCACAATTTTTGCATCCCATTTTTTGGTAATACCTCTTATCCCTTCTAGCTTTGGCCTTAACATTTACATAAGCCAAAGGGCCATTAAAATGTTTCCCTAGAGTTCTATCTTTAAGAGAAATACTGCCCTCTTTTTATCAATAGGCTCTAATTACAAGCATCTGTTAAATATTCTGGTTTTCATTGCTTCTAGTAAGGCCAAGTAAGCTCCTGCATACTGTCTTCCCATAGACAACAATTGCAGACTCTGGATACAGCACAACAAAGCACCTGAAAGCACTGGTCAATTAACAAGCTGATTTTGAAGGGGAGCTGACACTTGGGAGAGGCAAATGCACCGGAGGAGTGTCAGTCTATCCTTGTCTTTCCTTCCTTTTTCTTCCTCCTCCTCATCTTCTTTTCTCTTTAGTGTTTAACTTAAGCAGGTGGCAGGCAGAGACAGGCAGGACAGGTGAAAATCTAACAGAAAGCCACACCCTTTTTGATCTAAAAAGCAGAGGACAGAGTTGAAGAGCTACAATTTCTAAAAGGCAAGAGGGACTTAATTCTCTGGTTATCTAGTGGTTAAGATTCTGCCTGCCAAGGTAGGGAGGACTTCTCTGATGGCTCAGAAGGTAAAGACTCTGCCTGCAATGCAGGAGACCTGGGTTTGATCCCTGGGTTGGGGAGATCCCCCTGGAGAAGGAAATGGCAACCAACTCCAGTATTCTTGCCTGGAGAATTCCAAGGACAGAGGAGCCTGGCAGACTACAGTCCATAGCATCATAAAGAGTCAGACATGAGTGAGTGACTAACAATTTCACTTTCACATTTCAATGTAGGGAATATGGGTTTGATCCCTGCTCGAGGAGGATTACACATGCCAAAGGGCAACTAAGCCCCTGTGCCACAACTGCTGAGTCTGCACATCTGAGAGCCCACGCTCTGCAAAAAGAGAATCCACTGCAATGAGAAGGCCACACACCACAACTGAAGACTAGCCCCTGCTCCCCGCAGATGGAGAGAGCCCGTGTACAGCAACAAAAACCCAGCGCAGTCAAAAATGAATACATTAATTAAATAAAATGTAAAAAACAAGAGAAGTAGGGTGGGGGAAAACTCCAGGAAGAAGAGAGCCAGACAAGAAGAGTTACAAATCCTATGTATAAATTTTGTGCAGAGAGCTCAGAAACAAGGATAACAATCTGAGTTTGCAATGTGCATTTGAAGTAGAGGTCAGTCTCCTCGGACAGAGCGCTTAACCTGTGGGATCTGATGCTATCTCTGGGTAGATAGTATCAGAATTGAGCTGCCTTGTAGGACATTGGATGGCGATAATGGTAAAGAACCCACCTGCCAGTGCAGGAGACACTAGAGACGTGGGTGTGACCTCTGGGTCTGGAAGATTCCCTGAAGGAGGGCATACCTCCATACCAGTATTCTTGCCTGGAGAATCCCATGGACAGAGGAGTCAGGTAGACTGTAGTCCATGGGGTTGCAAAGGAACCCCATGAAGTGACTGAAGTGACTTGGACACAACTGAAGTCATTTGCACACAGGCACAGAGGACCCTTGGCTGGTGTTGCAGCCTTGTGTGTTTGGATATGTGGGAAACCCTCACCATGCCCTGGCACTGGAATTGGTTCTACAACTTTTCAACTGAAACTTTTATTCCACTTTGCTATGTGTATGAAAACCAGCTTTTTTTCCTCATTAAAAAGTTCTTATGAGCAACTTGGATAAAGTTATGTAATACTGCTTAAAATCCAGTAAGAATGGCTGAATGCTAGATAAACATTAAAAAAAAAAAAAAACCAACTGGAAAAGCTGTCTATATAAGCTTCATGGAAGTCTAGTATTATCTATCTGCTTAGAATTCTAGAGAAATTATCCTAAGACAGTTTACAGTCATAGAAAACAAGGCTGACTGATTGAGTGGTTAGCATACTAAAATAATTGAGTACTTAAAAAGAACAGGCAACTCCTAATTCCTTAGATAAAAAATATGATGTACAGATTTATACTGTGTATCCTCAACTTGAAAAACTAGAAATAATTAGATAAAGATTCAAATGTCTTTAAAAAAAAAGAAAGAGAAGTACTACATGAATTTCCTTAAAAAAAAAAAAAGCTTGCAGCACAAGTGTTGCTTTCTAAAATAATCTCAGAGTACATAGTTCTGTCTATATAACATAAAATCCAAAAAAAGAAAAGGGATAAACTCAACTGCATGAAAAATTAAATTCCTGCAAGATAGAATCCACCATAAGCAAAGTCAAAAGTCAGATGGTAAACTGGGAAACACTTACAATTCATGTTACAAAGCATTAATTTCCTAACATATATGAGAGATAAAAATCTCCAGAAAGCAATAACGAAAAGACCAATAATCCAATATAAAAATAGGAAAGGATATGAACAGGCATATCACAAAAGCGGAAAATTAGTTATTTTAAAACAAACATATGAAAAGATGCTCAGTCTAGATAATACAAAAAGAAATATAAACTTACACCATACTGAGCCTACACTTTTCGCCACCATATTATCAGAGATCAGAAAAGATGATAATGTCCTCATGGTTCCAGGTATGAGGAAACCTGTCATTCATTAGCGGGAGTGTAAATTACCATAACCTCTATGGAGGACTATTGGACTGGGGCCAGCTGGGGAAAGGGGGTTTCCCAGGTGGCACTAATGGCAAAGACCTGGCTGCCAGTGCAGGAGACGTAAGAGATGCAGGCTTGATCCCTGGGTTGGGACGATCCCCTGGAAGATCATCACTCCAGTATTCTTGTCTGGACAGAGGAGCCTGGCAGGCCATGGTCCATATCATTGCAAAGAGTCGGACAGGACTGAAGTGACTTGGCAGGCACGTACACCGCTAAGGAAGGAATCCTGGGAATCATCACAGCTCTCTGCCTCCTCTAACTTTTTTCCCTTCCCCTTCTTGTCCCTAAGGGCTCAGATGGTAAAAGCATCTGCCTGCAATGTGAGAGACCCAGGTTTGATCCTTGGGTCAGGAAGATCCTCTGAAGAAGGAAATTGCAACCCACTCCAGGACTCTTGCCTGGAAAATTCCATGGATGGAGGAGCCTGGTGGGCTACAGTCCATGGGGTCACAAAGAGTCAGACGTGAGTGAACAACTTCACTTTCACTTTTCACTTCTTGTAGCTTGTTGTTTAGTTGCTAAGCCGTGTCTGACTCCTCTTGCCACACCATGGACTCTAGCCTGTCACGCTCCTCTGTCCGTGGAATTCTCCAGGCAAGAACACTGGACTGGGTTGCCATTCCTTCTCCAGGGGATCTTCCGAACCCAGGGATCAAACCTGCGTCTCTTGCATTAGCAGGTGGAATCTTTATCCTCTTGTAGCTTAGCAGTGAGCTAGTTTTACCAGAGTTGGGTAGTTAGGAGTTGGGTCTTTAGGCTAGTGGGAGATCTGTGGTTAAGAGCAACATTAGTATGTAAAGTCACTAGCATACATATGGACTAACATGTCCATAAAGGAGCTCTGCCCCCTCATGGACAGCTCCAGTCCAGGAAGCATCACCTGTCACAGAATTAAGGAAGTGCTCTCTCCTGGATCACCCTAGAGATGCAAAGAGCTGAATGTGTATAGGGTCTTCTTCCTGGACCACTTGCCGTGGTACATCCTGTAGTGCCCAACGCAGAAGGCCTCTCCTTGGGACCTGAACAGGACAGTGAAGCCTTACACACTACCAGCCTTTCCACCTGTGAGTTTTTCCAGCAAATCCAATTTTCTGGGACTTCCCTGGTGGCACAGTGGGTAGGAATCCACCTGCCAGTGCAGGGGACTCAAGGTTGATCTCTGGTCTGGAAAGATCCCACATGTCGAGGAGCCACTAAGCCCACAAGCTGCAATTGCAGAGCCCAAGCACTGCAACTACTGAAACCTGTGTTCCTAGAGCCTGTGCCCCACAACAAGGGAAGCCAACAAATGAGAAGCCCAAGCACCACAGCGAAAGGAGCCCCCACTCCCCGCCGCTGGAGAGAGGCTGCTTAAGGCAGCAAAGACCCAGCACAGCCAAAGAAAAGAACAAAAAATTTCCCCTAATTTTCTCCCATGCCATGTAACATGAGTGTATGTGTGTGTCCATTATCTTTATGTGGACACATCCAAATTATAAATGCATATATCCTCTTGCTCAGTAATTTTACCATTGAGATTTCATCTGCAGATATATTCATACACATACAGGAAATGCCTCTATGCAAAATTACTCATCATATCATTTTCTGAGATACAGAATATTGGAAATAGTCTAGATTTCAACAAGCGGGGAACTAGCTGAATCATGAATTATGGTATATGCACACAGTGGAAAATTACACAGCTATAAAAAAGAATGAGAATGTTCTTTATGTATGGATAAGGAATAATTTCTGAAATAAAATTTTAGGTTAAAATTCAAGATGCAGGGGATTTAGTGGTTAATACTTTGCCTTCCAATGCAGGAAGTGTGGGTTCGATTCCTGGTCAATGAACTAAGATCCCACAGGCCTTGTAGCCAAAAAACCAAAGCCTAAAAGAGAAACAATACTGTAACAAATTCGATAAAGACATTAAAAATGGTCCATAGCCCCCTTCCCCAAAATAACCAAGGTGCAAAATCCATTATGTAATATTAAGCTGATAACTGTAGTTCCCTTTGGGAAGATCTAGTGGTTATCTGTGAATAAGGATAAGACAGGGAATTCTCTGTGGGTGCAGTGGTTAGGACTCTGCTCTTCCATGGCAGAGGGCATGGGTTTGATCCTTGGTTGGGGAATTAAGATCCCGCAAGCTGTGTTTTGAGCCAAAAAATTTTAAAAAGAAATATTTTACTATACACCCCTTTGGGCCTTTTAAATTTTGAACCACAAAAATGTATTATATCTCCAAAACACTGAATGAAGTAACTATTCTAGAAGTCCAATAAATCATGGCAGAAGCTAAGGATCATCAGTTGGGAGGGTCAGGATAGGATGGCAAGATAGAAAGGGATGGAGGAGACTGATATAGACAACCCCTGAGGCTTCTCTTGACAATAAGATCCTCAAGCACAATAACACCCCAATACAGCTATGGAGAAACAGCAGATATTTGACATGCACTCCATGCCCTCTTTGCCAATTTTCTATTTTTTTCATTTGAGTAGCCTGCTTATCATTGCATGCTAGTTTTATGGATCCTTTTTAATTTTTATAAGATTTTAGAAGACAGAGGATAACCTGAGATTGATTACCTAATGCTCTTTAAGATGAGAGGCTTTCCATTTTCAAGAGTATTCAGCTTAAATCATGTTAATTCTTTCCCTTCCCACCTATAAGGAAGAAATCAGACAATAATTCTTATAACATAAATGGAAATATTTGAAAATGCCACAATGCGATGTGCTCCATGCAACTAGAATTTCAGTGAAATGATTATCTCAAAAGTGGTGGAAAATCGGTATGATGAACCCAGAAGTCTTCAAAATCCTAGATCATTCCTACCAAGGGGGCAGAGGATTTTTCACTCTGCAGGGAACTGGGGAGTTGCCAGGCAAAGCAATCGCTTTTCACTTGCTCGAGTTCCGCCTGCAGTTTTCAATTGGATGTACTTCCCACTCTCCATTGCAGTGCTGCCAGCTGCTAGGAATGACTGCAGACTTTCACTTCAGAGGGAAGAGCTTAAAGAAAACATCAAAGTTAGGAAAAGGTAAGAAATCATAAGAATCAGAGCAGAAATAAATGAAAACGGAATGAGGAAATCAATAAATGGACTTGTGGACACAGCTGGGGAAGAAGAGGGTGAAATGAGTTGAGAAAGTAGCACCATTAACTACACACTATTATCATGTGTGAAATAGCTCATGGGAAGTTGCTGTACAATACAGGGAGCTCAGTCCGGTGCTCAGCAACAGTCTAGAGGGATGGGATTGCGGTGGGGTGGAGGCTCAAGAAGGAGGGAATATGTGTATACTTATGGCCGCTTCATGTTGCTGTGCAGCAGACACTAACACCGCATTGTAATTATCTTGCAATTAAAAAGAAAGGAAACAATTTGAAGTCCAAAAGAAGAGTTTAGTGAGTAGCAGAGAAACGAGTTGTCTGACAAATATCAAGACACTCTTGGAGGCAAGGAGGGAGAGGTTAATTGTGACTGTTTGGTAAAAATAATTAGTAATTATTGTTGCTACTTAGAGAGGACTCACTATGGTAGGCACAGTACTCAGCGATTTTACCTACATAGTTTTACTTAGCCCTCGAATCAGCTCTGTGAGGTGGTGCCTTGTGCTGTGTGCTAAGTTGCTTCAGGTATGTCCAGCTCTTTACGCGCCTGTGGACTGTAGCCCACCCAACTCCTCGTTCATGGGATTCTCCAGGCAAGAGTACTGGAGTGGGTTTTCCTTTGGGAATAATCATTATCCCCATTTTCCAGAGAAAAAGATTGCAGTGGCCAAGTTTCTTGTCCAGGTTCACATAGCTTACGGGTGGTGGAACTGACATTTGAATCTAGCTTTAATTCCACGGTGGCACCTTCAATCATTATATGATTACAGTACTAAAAAGAACACCACCCAGATACAAACACTACAACTGACAAGTGAGACTTCCTAGGGTGTGAGAACAAAGCAAAAGCAAAATAAAACTCTGCCCCTTTAAAACACTCATATAGGTTCTTTCTTCCTTGGACCTTCAGAAAAGACTGGGGCAGGTCTCATGGCTCTTAGCTAATTAAAAAAAGATTCTCTTGTACTTCTAAATGCAATAACCATCTCATTTCAGAATTAAAATGGCCAGTCCGTGGTAGTAATCTAGACTCCGAGCTTTATTTGAGGTTAAAATTCTTATTTCACCCAACTGTACAGTTTCCTTGTCCGTTTTGGGAGTAGCGTGGGGATGCAGGGAGGGGAGTACCGAGAGGAAGAAGATGTTATTAGGGGCAGGAAAGGCGACACATGGCTGGCTCCTCCCCACATGATCTCACTTTGCTGATCACTGAGCTTGGCGGGTGGCCAAAGCTGACTCATTATCTCTTGGGGAACTTTTATGTCTTTCTCAAAAATTTCCCCAGTGGGAACAGCCTTGGTTAAAGCAGTGCTTCTCATTTTGGTGTCTGCTTGTAATTCCTCCCCAAACCGTGGGCATCCAGTGCTTTACTCTGTCGGAGTCCCCCCTTCCTTCTAAGCAGCCCCCTTGGGTGGTGTCATACTGGCTCCCAGGTTGAGCCCCACAGTTAATCCCTAGGAAACACGGGTTGAGTGCTGCTATTTACCAATGTAGCCTCCACCACTTCCCATGTTCGGACTCTTCTTGAAATGGGTATGGCATCCATCTATGCCTTTCATAGATTTTTAGGGACAAAGATCAAACTTGTTTCCTTCACATCCAATTAATTGACTTGCGGTAACTGCTGTGGTCCGTGAGCAGGTTGGAAAAGAATTTCCAGACACGAGGCAGGATGAGAAGAGAATAAAGTTTATTAGCGTGGGAGACACTGTTAAAACAGTCAGCTGGCTCAAGAGAGAGCCGAACCCTTTCACAGGCTAGCAGCCAGTTTTTATAACCTCAAGACAGAAAATTCCTACTGAAACGATGGTGGCTCAGCTGGTAAAGAATCTGCCTACAATGCAGGAGACCTCAGTATGATACTTGGGTTGGGAAGATCCCCTGGAGAAGGGAACGGCTACACACTCCAGTATTCTTGCCTGGAGAAGTCCATGGACAGAGGAGCCTAGTGGGCTACAGTCCTGCTGCTGCTGCTGCTAAGTCACTTCAGTCGTGTCCGATTCTGTGCAACCCCATAGACGGCAGCCCACCAGGCTCCCCCGTCCCTGGGATTCTCCAGGCAAGAACACTGGAGTGGGTTGCCATTTCCTTCTCCAATGCATGAAAGTGAAAAGTCAAAGTGAAGTTGCTCAGTTGTGTCTGACTCTTAGCAACCCCATGGACTGCAGACTACCAGGCTCCTCCATCCATGGGATTTTCCAGGCAAGAGTACTGGAGTGGGTTGCCATTGCCTTCTCCAGGGCTACAGTCTGGAGGTCACAAAGAGTCGGACACGACTGAGTGACTTTCACTTTCTTTCTTTCTTTCACTAGGATGCTATAGGTTGGATACAGGATAGATATTTTACCAATATGGGGTTAGGGAACTGGGCAGTTTAGATCCTGAGGCTTATGGCAACAGTTGCTGTGGGGTTTGGTCAATTCTAGAGATTTTTATCCTGGGACCTTGGTACAGGGCTCCATAGTAAGGAAAATTCTCTTTTCCCCCATGGTGATGAGGAATGTGTTTGAGTCAGAATTGGTAGTGAATTCTGTGCCATTCCAATAACTCTCTCAAAAACACATATACCCAGAATAATGTTTGACCAGATGCCTGGGAGCTCCATGACCCAGTCAGGTTGAGACATAAAACTAATCATCACAGAGACAAAAACCAGTTCTCTTTGGAATGACTTTAGCTCCTAAATTCAACCGGGTATGCATGAAGCACTACCCTTGAGCTTTTCAAATAATGATCTATGTATGCCCTTATTTCTTGTCATTTCAGTTATCTTTTCTAAATTGAAATATTCATTATTATCTTCATAATATCCCCGGACCCATGTGGCTCCAAGGAAATCATTGGCAAGATCCTAGCTGAGACTTTATTCTCTGTCATCATCCTTAAATCTTTGGGGGAAAATTATAGGTCTGTGCTCCTCTCGTCTATGAGCCAATAACTTGAACCATAGTTACCTATTTGTTCAACAGTAGAAATAATACACACTGTAGAGTTGCTTTTTTGATTCAGTGAGGAAAGAAGCTCTTTCTTTTGGCTATAATATACTTTCTATTTATGCTTTTCAGAACTTTTCTATGTGTCCCCACACCAAAATATCTCATTGAAATATTAAAAACACAATCGGCTAATTGTCCAGTAACTTTATGTCTTAGAGTAGTGACTAGAGGATTTATACAGCCCAAGGAGATATTTGAAATTCTCCACAATTTCATGCAGTCTATAAGTTGACATTTTTCCAGCCCTTGAGATGTCTGCATTTAAGACTCCATAGAGAGAACTCAATCAACCAAGCAATACAATCAGATTGTTTTCTTTAACACTTGCTTTCTGTTAACTTTTTTGATTGCAGTGGCACACAAACAAAAAACAAGTTCTCCCTGGTAGACAGGAGCTATATCAACTCAAGGATAAACTACAACATCTAAGGGTAGTAAGAGTGCCAAATGTTAAAAAGATTCATTTTACTCTGAGGATATCTGAAAGCTTGCTCCACCTTGTTTGACTATATTCTGGGCCTTGCTTCTCTTCTTGCAAGTTAATTTCAATAGTGAAGACTGGGGTTGAACCCCTGTATCAGGTGATCACCATGTAACCCGACATTATCGATGCTTCTGGAAAGTTACTTATAAATTGAATCACGTTGGAGGCTCACTAGAGGAAATTGTTATCTAAAGGAATTATACAAGAAACCTTTTTTTAAAAGCAAGGCATCTATTTGGTAAAATAAAATGTCTCAGATTTGGTGTTCATGTATAAATTTGGTCTTTCTTATTTTGGACTTGCTTTAAGCAAGTCTGAAGTTCTATTCTTTGAAATTCATCAGGAACCAGATGAAACTGAGCTCTGAGACTAAAGCAAGAGAAGAGGAAGTAGGACCCAGTTAACTGAGGACTATGCATAAGTAAAATTAAAGTCTCTCTCTCCTTGCCTTTAAGCCTGACTTAAAATATTTAGATTGAGAGATAGAGAGGGAGAGGAAGAGAGAGAGAGAGATAACATAATTTCAATTTAGTAAACAAATTTTTTTTTTTTAAGTTATAAGAAGGAAGAAAAAATATCTTACTTGGACAGTGTTGGATTCATTCTATTGTAAGTGATAGAGACTCAATTCAAATTAGCTTGAGGAAAAAAATAAAAACATAATTTACTGACTCATTGACTCCTTAGTGGGATAGAAATATATAGTTCTTCAAACCCTTGCTGATGGTAAGAACTGACAACTTTTCATCAATTTGAGACTAAAAAGATACCTCATTATAAACATTTTCTTTTCTTGATTATTAGCCATACTAGAGTTTTCTTCACATGTTTATTAGCTATTTAATCCATTTTATTTTGTCAATTGCCCACTTGTTCACTTTAATTGAAATGTTTTAAAGTTAAAGATATGTCTTAGATTATCTTATGTATAAGGCAGGAATCATGGTTCTCAAATTTGCACATGTGCTAGGTCACTTCAGTCATGTCAGACTCCTTATGACTCTAGGAACTGTAGCCAGCCAGGCTCCTCATCCATGGAATTTTCTAGGTAAGAATACTGGAGTGGTTTGCTATTTCCTCCTCCAGGGAATCTTCCTGATCCAGGGACTGAACCTGTATCTCTTATGTCTCTTCCATTGACAGGTAGCTTCTTTATCACTGTGTTGTGCTGAGCTTAGCCACTCATTCCTGTCTGACTCTTTGCAACCCCATAGACTGTAGCCTGCCAGGCTCTTCTGTTCATGGGGATTCTCCAGGCAAGAATACTGAAGTAGGTGGCTGTGTCCTCTTCCAGGGGATATTCCCAACCCAGGGATGGAACCCAGGTCTCCCGCTTTGCAGGCTGATTCTTTACCATCTGAGGCACCAAGGAGGCCTAAGAATACTGGAGTGAGGAACTTATCACTTCTTCAGGGGATCTTCCCGACCCAGGAATCTAACCAGGGTCTCCTGCATTGCAGGTGGATTCTTTACCAGCTGAGCTACCAGGGAAGTCCTCTTTATTACTAGCGACACCAAATTCACATAGTGCTAGTTACACTATCATACAAAAAGATGTATCAGTATTTGTCAGTGCTTCTGAATGATCATTGATGAATGAGATAAATTACATGATCATTGATGTTCCTGATCATGAATCATATAGAAGTATTGTTGCGTTGTTGTGTAGTAGCTAAGTGTTGTGTGATTTTTGCGACTGCAAGGACTGTAGCCTGCCAGGCTCCTCTGTCCATGGGATTCTCCAGCCAAGAATACTAGATTCTACGGCCATTTCCATCTCCAGGGGATCATCCCAACCCAGGGATCAAACCCACATCTGCATTGCAGGTGGATTCTATACCTCTGAGCCACCAGGGAAGACCATATAGAAGTATAGGATATTAAAATATTTGTTGTTCAGTCGAACCCCACCTTCTGTGCCTTCTGCGTTGAGAGGCATATTCTTTACCACTGAGCCCCTTGGGAAGCCCTCAGGGTTATTTAGTCCAGCTGCTAAATGTGACCCTTCTCCTGCTTATGATCTTTCCCAGCATCAAGGTCTTTTTTAATGAGTCAGCTCTTTGCATCAGGTAGCCAAAGTATTGCAGTTTCAGCTTTACTATCAGTCCTTCCAGTGAATATTCAGGAGTGATTTCCTTTAGGATGGACTGGTTGGATCTCCTTGGAGTTCAAGGGACTCTCAAGAGTATTTTCCAACACCACAGTTCAAAAGCATCAATTCGGTGTTCAGCTTTCTTTATGATCCAACTCTCACATCCATACATGACTACTGGAAAATTCATAGCTTTGACTATATGGACCTTTGTCAGCAAAGTAATGTCTCTGCTTTTTACTGTACTGTTTAAGTTTGTCATAGTTTTTCTTCCAAGGAGCAAGCGTCTTTAATTTTATGGCTGGAGTCACTATCTGCAGTGATTTTGGAGCCTAAGAAAATAAAGTCTGTCACTGTTTCTACTGTTTCCCCATCTATTTGCCATGAAGTGATGGGACCAGGTACCATGTTCTTAGATTTTTGAATGTTGAGTTTTAAGCCATCTTTTTCACTCTCCTCTTTCATCTTAACCAAGAGTTTCTTTAGTTCCCCTTCACTTTCTGCCATAAGGGTGGTGTCATTTGCATATCTGAGGTTACTGATATTTCTCCCAGCAGTCTTGATTCCAGCTTGTTCTTCATCCAGCCCAGCATTTTGCATGATATACTCTGCATATAACTTAAATAAGCAGAGTGACAATATACAGCCTTGACATACTCCTTACCCAATTTGGAACCAGTCTGTTGTTCCATATCTGGTTCTGTTACTTCTTAACCTGCATAGAGGCAGGTAAGGAGGCAAGTAAGGAAGACTGGTCTTCCCATCTCTTTAGGAATTTTCCAGAGTTTGTTGTGATTCCTTGACATTGCTTTTCTTTGGGATTGGAATGAAAACTGACCTTTTTCAGTGGCCATTGCTGAATTTTCCATATTTGCTGGCATATTGAGTGCAGCACTTTAACAGCATCACCTTTTAGGATTTGAAATAGATCAGCTGGAATTCCATCACCTCTACTAGCTTTGTTATAGAGCTTGGTTAAAGGCAGCTTGCTTTCAATGAGCATCGAAACAAGGACAGTCATTGCTAGGAGATTTTCATAGCAACACTGAGATCGCACAATTAAATAGGTGACAAAGCCTAAAGCTTATAGTTCCTATAACCACTGAAGAGGATTAATATCAAATTCCATTATTAACACAAGTCTTATTTCAATTTTTAAAAATTGAAAATATATGGTTAGTTGTGACTTTTTATAGCATATGCTCTCTTATGTCTATCCAAGTTTGATAGTAATGTGTCACAAACTGGGCTTCCCAGGTGGTGGTAAAGAATCTGCCTCCCAATGCAGGAAACTCAACAGACATGGGTTTGATCCTTCAGGAAGGAAGATCATATGCAGGAGGAAATGGCACCCCACTCCAGTATTCTTGCCTGGAAAATTCCATGGTCAGAGGAGCCTGGTGGACTACAGGCCATATAGTGTCCCAGAGAGTCAGACATGACCTAGCAACTGAGCACACACACACAAGTCACAAACGTATACTATAAGTTTCTCAAAGTTGGCAGATGTCGCAGAGATTTGCTAAAGCTACACTGTCTTAAAAACTCCTCTCTTTTGCAAAGGACTCTTGATGTCCGTGCTACAGAGATCTCTTACCTCTCACCCCACTGTTCAAAGCATCCGATTAGCTGAATGGCAACAAGGAAGAGGTAGGGGAGAAGCACCCCACATGGAAAGGAGGAAGGGCACAGTCCTTTCCCACAAGGCCCTCCATGGCGCAGGGAGGGTCTGTGTCAACAGCAGCCCCAGAGGAAAGGTAAGGCTGCCCAAAGAGATCCAACAATTAGTACAAGTCATGTCAGTTCAGTTTCTTTTTATTAGTAGTAGTATTTTATTGTGGCAAAAGTAGCATAATATAAAATACTGTTTCAACCACATTTGACTGTACATACAGTTCAGTAGCTCTAAGTACACTCACATTGTTGTACAACTCACCATTGTCCATCTCCTGAGTCCTTCGCCTTCCTAAATGGAAGCTCTGTCCCCATTCTGTATGTAGAAAATGGATAACTGATGAGAACCTACCGTATAGCACAGGGTGGGGGGCAGGGGAGAAGGTATAATCTGCTTGGGGGACATATGTTAAGTTAACCTTAAAAATGCTTTCCAATATATACTAGGCACAGACGAATACTGCTTGATTCCACTTATGCGAGGTGCCTGGCACAGTCAAATTCGTAGAGTCATAAAGTGCACTGATGGATTGCCAGGGGCCAGGAGATTGGAGCGTGGGGAGGGAAAATGGGGAGTTATTGTGTAATGGGGACAGAGCCTCAATTTAGGAAGGTGTCCATATGTTTGTTCTTTACACCTGTGTGTAGTTTCTCTTTAAGCTGCTGTCTGCTCCATCGAAAAGAGGCAGGCCCATGGAATTTTAAATTTCTGCGTGGTCCCGTGGTGGATACATGAGGACATATGGCCCTTTGTGTGGGAGGATGAAGATGATCGTACATGTTAGAAAAGGATATAAAAGAGAGACAAAATGGGATTGAGGACAAACTTTAAAACAAAAAAATATGCTTATTTATTTATAATATTTGGCTGTGCCAGGTCTCAATAGTGGCACTCGGGATCTTCCTAGGGTTATGCAGAATCTATGTGTTGTGGTACTTGAATTCTCTAGTTGTGCCACATTGGCTGGTATCTGGGATCTTAGTTCCCTGACCAGGGATCAAACCAGCATGCCTTGCATTGAAAAGCAAGTTCTTAACCTCTGTTCTACCAGGGATGTCCCTGAGGGTAAACTTTGTTTACTTCAATAAATTGACCAGGGGAAGCCTCTATTCATTTGCTAGGAGGTAGGAACTAAGGCTTTAGCATATGATAGATACCACATTGGTTAGTCAGCTGTGGGCTCTGAGTTCATATTCACTGTATTAGACTGGTTTCTCTAGAATAACAGAACCAATGGGATCTGTGTGCAAGTTTGCAAGAGGTGGGTAGATAGATAGCAAGATAGATTTTAGAGAACTGGCTCATGTAATTGTAGAAACTGGCAAGTCTAATAGCTGCAGGGTAGGCTCGAGACCCAGGTTAGGTTGACCTTGCTGTCTGCTGGCAGAATTCCTCTTCCTGGGAGGAGGTCAGTCCTTTTTTCTACTCAGGCCTTCAACTGATGGAATGAGGCCACCTATATTACGGAGGGAAATCTGCTTTATTAAAAGTATACTGACTTAAATGCTCATTTCATCTAAAAATACTTTCACAGAAACATCTAGAATAATGTCAGCCCAAACGGCTGGGTACTGGGACACATAATGTTAACTCTCAGATTCTCTGTGGCCATTAATGGAGGAAAACCAATGGTTTTAGGACCCCTGGGCTTCCCCGGTGGCTCAGGGGGAAAGAATCTGCCTTCAATGCAGGAGACACAGGTTTAATTCTCGGGTCAGGAAGATGCCCTAGAGAAGGAAATGGTGACCCACTCCAGTATTCTAGCCTGGGAAATCCCATGGGCAGAGGAGCCGCAGGCTACAGTTCATGGGGTCACAAAATTGGACACGACTTAGCACATGAGCAACAATGACAATTTCCAACTGTGTCTTTTTTTTAAAGATTTTTTTCTTAAGCATACCATTTTTAAAGTATTTAACTTGTTACAATAATGTTCCTGTTTTATGTTTTGGCTTTTTTGGCCATGAGACATGTGGCATCTTAGGTCTATAAGCAGGGATCAAACTCTCACCTGCATTAGAAGGCCAAAGTCTTAACCAATGGATGGCCAGGGAAGTCCCTCCAAGTATGTCTCCTTCTTCTTGTCATTTACTCGCTAATTCATGTCTGAGTCTTTTGTGACCCTATGGATTGCAGCCCAACAGGCTCCTCTGTCCATGGGATTCTCCAGGCAAGAATACTGGAGTGGGTTGCCATTCCCTTCTCCAGGGATCTTCCTGACCCTGAGATCACACCCATGTCTCAACTATGTCTTGGCTAACTCAAAAAGGAGCTCTCCTGATGAAGTTTTCAATCACTCCTCTCAAAGGCTAGGATCACAGAAATGTGACATGCAATGACGTTTTGGCAAAATGATGGCTTTTGTCTTATTCAGGGCAGTTCAATGAGCCATGTAATTTGAAGACATGAAATATCTTGCCTCATATCAAAGGCAATGCAGCTCACACAGATGTCAGTTTTTTAGCCCCTGGGGTACAATAATTAATGTTCAAAGATCTGTTGACAAAGGCACACTTTGTAGATTATCTGAAGAAAATGATCATTTTTACAGTCATATTTATTTGTTCACTCTGTCAGTGAAACTGTTTAGTGTCCTTAATGTGCTCGTATGTGAGTTACATGCTGAATATATGAAGGTTAATGTCTTAAAAATTCCTCCTTTCACAATTAAAATTGAGAGGCAGATTAATACAGATTCATTTTCCCACACCCAAGTGTTTTTGTTGTTGTTGTTTTAGTCGCTAGGTCATGTCCAGCTCTTCTGTGACCCCATGGACTGTAGCCTGCCCGGCTCCTCTGTCCGTGAAAGTTTCCAGGCAAGAATACTAGAGTGGGTTGCCATTTCTTTCTCCAAGGGATTTCCTGACCCAGAGATTGAATCCACCTCTCCTGCACTGACAGGATGATTCCTTACCATTGAGCCACCAGAGAAGCTGGCTAAGTGTTTTAGAAGGTCCTAATTCCACCACTTTGGGGGTATCAGGTAAAGGAATGGTTTTCTGCGGTGGTTTCCTGAAATTAGACTTAATTGGGGAATAATAATAATTAATGATAGAAAAATAGGCAAGGTTCCTTGACTACTTTCTTTGTCCAGACATGGTCATAAGCAGTGTACATATATTCGTCTATTTAATGACTAACACTTTACCAGACGCCTTGGGTTGAGATGGTATGTGAGGTAAGAGGTATAGCATGTACAGACTCATGGCCTAAGACCAGTAGACACATTTAGGGAACTTCAAGTGACCTAGTAGTGGAACATAAGGCTGCCATGCAGGGTATCAGTGAATGAGACTGAAAACTCTGCCTCCTGGAGATCCCATTACCCGCAGCCAATGTGCTGCTTTGCTTCCATCTCTAAGTGCCCACACTCCGTGTCTGGACTGATGCTGTGGAGATCTCCCGGTGTTCACCCAACAGACCTGGTACTCTGAGTGCAGTTACCCGTTTAGTTTCGCTGTCTAATGCCTCGGGGTCTCAACGTGTTTCCTTTGTTAATCTAGTTGGATAGGAGTGCTGAGAATCCTTGTCATCATCATAGCTGCCCTCTTCTTGGGTGCATTTGGGTGATGGATTCTTCCAATCTTTCCTCTTTGTCAATTGAATTCTATCTGCCTTCTATCTTTAAGGGATACTTCACGAGTTTTGGCTTAAGGGTGGTACCTTTGATGTTTTAGTGTTCTGGGTTTCATCTACATCTATATAATCTATAAGTACATAGGCATATATGTATGTCATATCCAAGGATTTGGGTAACAGGAGAGGTCATTACAGGGCTTCCCTAGTAGCTCAGACGGTAAAGCATCTGCCTGCAATGCAGGAGACCTGGGTTTGATCCCTGGGTCAGGAAGATCCCCTGGAGAAGGAAATGGCAACCAACTCCAGTATTCTGGCCTGGAGAAGTCCATGGACAGAGGAGTCTGGTGGCCTATAGTCCATGGGAGTTGGACAAGACTGAGTGACTAACACACACACACACACACAGGTCATTACATCCTTGTTTTACTGTTATGATAATTTTGGATACTGGGTTGGTGGCTTTTTTTCCCAGGTTTTACTGGGATGATTTTGATTGTGCTGGTCTCTTGCTGAGTATTACAGTCCTTCTAGACCTTAAAACCAATGCCCCTATTTGTTTTTCATCTCCAGACTTGAGGGAATGTTCTTTCTGTCCCTGTAGTTTGAGACAGACAGCATTTGGAGCTGCTCACTGTCCCCCTAGGACCATAAATCTTCTTTCTTGATGGTCTTTGTATAGTGTCCTTTCAAAGACTCTTCCTTAGTCCCCTGCTGAGGATCAAAGGATATCACAGAATGGCTTAATATGCAAACATGGTAGTTATAAACTGTTGACATCCCAGGCGAGAGGCTCATTTGGGTGCCTTGACTTTCCTCTTACTCTGTTCTGTGTGCCTTATATCTCTGTCAGGGTCTGAGTGAAAGCGGGGCACAGGGACTCAGATACAGTTTAGAAAATAGAGGAAATTCTCAAGTCAGAGTGATGTTTGTAATGGAGGTTCAGGAAGTTGGAAAATCTGAAGGTCTCTAAGGTCAATCACTGCAAAAGATAAAAGGCCAAGGCATTTGAAGGGGAGGAACTGCCTTGTGGGATATGCTGCAAAGCAGAAGACCAGTGCAAAGGGTCTCCGAGTTTATTCTCAAGGGGTCTAGGTTTTGAATCAGAATTCCTGTCATTTTGCCTGTGTGCAGTGCTTTGGGGCTACTGGAGAACCCAGGCATCATCTCTCTCTTTCAGTTTTTCTTTCTTTCTCTGCTTCCTGCTTATGGTTTAACATTTTATTTTCTTTCTAAATTGAAGGAAAGTTGCTCTGATAGCCTTCCTTTATCTTACTATTGTAGTAAAACTCCATGGTTCAAGCCCTCCATGACTCATTTTTTAAAAATCACACTTTGTTCCCAATGGCATTTATAAAATGAATGTTTGATTTATATAGAATTCATATAGCATAAAATTGTCTTCTAAAGTATACAGTTCAGTAGTTATAAACATACTCATGGAGTCGCCTAGCTACTGCAACAGTCTAATTTCAGAATACTTTCATTACCCCAAGTAAATCTCAAATATGTTAACAGTTATTCCTCATTTCCTTCCTTCCTTCAGCCTCTGGAAATCCTGTATCTACTTTGTGTTTTTATGGATTTGCCCATTATGAGTATTTCCTATGGGATTATACAGTGTGTGGACATTTTTCTTTTTTGATGACTGGCTTCACTTACATTATATTTTCAGTGTTCATCCTTGCTGTCACATGTATTGATACATCCTTTCTTTTTACTGCCATTGCATAGATATACTACATTTTGCTTATTCATTGTTCAATTAATAGAGATACAGGTTCTTTCCACATTTTGGCTACTATGAACGGCATTGTTGTTGTTGTTCAGTTGCTATAACATTGTCGTTGCTGTTGACTCTCAGTTGCTCAGTCGTGTATGACTCTTTTCAATCCCATGGACTGCAGCACGCCAGGCTTCTCTGTCCTTCACTATCTCCTGGAGTTTGCTCAAACTCATGTCCATTGAGTCAGTGATGCCTTCCAACCATCTCATTTTCTGTCCCCCCCTTGTCTTCTTGCCCTCAATCTTTCCCAACATCAGGGTCTTTTCAGATGATTTGGCTCTTTGAATCAGGTGGCCAAAGTACTGGAGCTTCAGCTACAGCATCAGTCCTTTCAATGAATATTCAGGGTTGATTTCTCTTAGGACTGACTGGTTGGATCTCCTTGCAGTCCAAGGGACTCTCAAGAGTCTTTTCCAGCACCACAATTCTAGGTCATCAATTCTTTGGCACTCAACATTGTTATGAAAATTCATTTAGACATAGATTTTCAATTCTTTTGAAAATTGTCAGGTTAAATGGAAAGCCTTTGGTTAACCCTTTGAGGAATTGTCAGAATGTTTTCCAAGGAGTTTGCACTGTTTTGCACTGAGATCAGGAGTATACAGATCTCCAGTTCTCTGCATTGTTGTCAAAAGTTCTTATATGTCTTTTTGCTTGCAGTTATCTTACTGTGTATGAAGTGGCATCTCGATGTGGTTTTGATTTGCAATTCCCTGCTACTAACGATGTTGCCCATCTTTTCCTGTCCTCATTGGCCGTTTGTATATCTTCTTTGGAGCAATGCTATTCAAAGACGGCTTATTTTTCTTCAAGTTGTCTTTTTATTTCTGAGTTACAAAACTTTAAAAAAAATAAATTCTAGATATAAATCCCTTATCAGACATAGGATTTGCAAATATTTGCTCTCATTCCATGAGTCGTTTTTTCACTTTCTTCATGGTGTCCTTTGAAGCACAAAGGTGTTTAATTTTGATGAAATTTAATTTATCTATTTTCTTTTATCCTTTGTGCTTCATATTTGGTTTTTGATATACCTAAGGGGTTGTTGGGATTTAGAAAAACCCTGCTCTCTATCAAGTGGTCTGGCTTCAAAGATTGTTATCTCACCATGAACTTAAGAAAGTCCAAACTCAAGGCTGATCAATGACCTCTTTGTACTAGACAAAGAGGCTATAATCCTTTATGGAAGGTCTGCTATCAGGGTTAAGAGATAGAGTAGATTGCTTTTTGCTAGGGTGGACAAGAGACATATGAAGACTTTTTTCAACTTGAGTAGGGTTTAGATAGAAAGATGTCCAGTCCCTAGGGTATCACAGATTGACCCAATAAAGGTATAAAGTTGAAAGGGCTGGTTGCAAACTGAGCTAGAGCAGAAAGTGTGGTAAACAATTGAATGTCAAACCAAAGATGAATTGTATTGTCCCATGGAGAACCTATTAGATGTTTGTTGCAGGGGAAGGTAGGAAGATTATTCCTCCTGGGTTTTTACAAATGTTCATCTAGATTATAGTCTAGAGAAACGATTGTGAAAAGTGGGCCTAGAGGAAAGGACCCATTGCTGTAGAGGGTCTATATCAATGAATTAGGTGAGACGGCTTAAATGGAGCCTTGGTAGCTACAGTGGGACAAAGAAGGATGGCACAGATGCTTTGGCTCTGGATCTGTTGAGTCCTTGGCACTGTTGAGATGCAAGGTGGGAGCTGACAACAAAAGCAAGAAAACAAGTTAGTTTCAATGAGAAAAATCTCTCTGATTAAATAAATAAAATATCATTTTGAAGCAATTGTGGTGCATTGTTCTCATGTTCCAAAGGGACTGTAGCTTCCTTAATCAAAATGACCTAAATTACATTGTTTTTGAAAATCATTCCTGCAAATATTTTTTTAGCTCCGAAGGAAGGATACTTCTGAAGAGGGGAATATATTCGTTTTGCCATTTTGACTTGAGCTCTAATGGAGAAAAGAGTCTGCATTCTATTTGCAGTTCTTCATGGCAACATCTTAAAATTCTCATTTCTCTATGCAAATGAAGTGCACCTTAAATGGTTGTATGTGTTTTCCTCTTGAAGACAGGAAAAAAAAAATAAAAAGGCTGTGTATGTGTGACTGCAATAGCATATGAGCAAGTACTCTTTGGTATTGTATTTTTGTTCTTATATATTGCTCCACGGTAGGCCCCGGAGGTTCTAAAAGATATTAAATTTGTACAGTAGACTTACGGAGTGAGAAGTTCATATTTTCTGGCTTTTCTTCCCACAAGCCCTAGTGATTTAACCTCTGAAGAACAAAGATAGCTCACTTAAGCTTCAGGTTTAAAGAATTCAAAGAAAAGACATATAAATATCTTCTAAGATATATACGTATATGTAATGAAGTGATTATAATACCATTTTGTAATGAAATCTCCTTGAGGGCTAGTTCTAATTGTACACTGGGTCATGGGTTTTTTTACGTTTGTTTTGTTTTGATATAATTTTGTCAGGGACCTTTAAGAAATGGGATGGAAGCCATGGACTCTTTCCTGCTACCTTTTGTGAACAGATTGAGGGGTCATGCAGATTTTCTGAAGACACAATCTCTATTGCTCTGTGAAGAGGCTCTGGCAGCAGCATGCTTGAGTGCTGTGCACACTCTTGGAAAAAAGTCTCAGGATGGTCACATCGGCATGACTGTCTGAAAATCATAAGCATAAATTACATTAAACAATAAAACACAAAAATTCATAGCAAAGGAAGGATGCCTTGTATATATTAACAAGGAGGTGAGTTAATAAGAGAGTGAGTAACTTTTCACATTTTAATCACTTTTCAAGGGTCACGGTGCAATCAGCTCTTTATTATTTCCAAATAATATAACAAAGTTATATCAGTTCAGTTCAGTCGCTCAGTCTTGTCCCCCTCTTTGCGACCCCATGGAGTGCAGCACGCCAGGCCTCCCTGTCCATCGCCAACTCGTGGAGTTTACTCAAACTCATATCCGTTGAGTCAGTGATGCCATCCAACCATCTTGTCCTCTGTTGTCCCCTTCTCCTCCTGCCCTCAACTTTTCCTAGCATCACGGTCTTTTCATGTGAGTCAGTTCTTCATAACAGATGGCCAGAATATTGGAGTTTCAGCTTCAACATCAGTCCTTCCAATGAATATTCGGGATTGATTTCCTTTAGAATGGACTGGTTTGATCTTGCAGTCCAAGGGACTCTCAAGAGTTTTCTCCAACACCACAGTTCAAAAGCATCTGTTCTTCGGTGCTAAGCTTTCTTTATAGTCCAACTCTCACATCCATACATGACTACTGGAAAAACCATAGCCTTGACTAGATGGACTTTGTTGGCAAAGTAATGTCTCTGCTTTTTAATATGCTGTCTTTAGTTCTTCACTTTCTGCCATAAGGGTGGTGTCATCTGCATATATGAGGTTATTGATATTTCTCCCAGCAATCTTGATTCCAGCTTGTGCTTCCTCCAGCCCAGCATTTGTCATGATGTACTCTGCATATAAATTAAATAAGCAGGTGACAATATACAGCCTTGACATACTCCTTTTCCTATTTGGAACCAGTCTGTTGTTCCATGTCCAGTTCTAAATGTTGCTTCCTGACCTGCATATAGGTTTCTCAAGAGGCAGGTCAGGTGGTCTGGTGTTCCCATCTATTTCAGAATTTTCCACAGTTTGTTGTGATCCACACAGTCAAAGGCTTTGGCATAGTCAATAAAGCAGAAATGGATTTTTTTCTGGAACTCTCTTGCTTTTTTAATAATTCAACGGAGTGTGGCAATTTGATCTCTGTTTCCTCTGCCTTTCCTAAATCTACCTTGAACATCTGGAAGTTCATGGTTCACAGTCTGTTGAAGCCTGGCTTGGAGAATTTTGAGCATTACTTTGCTAGTGTTTGACATGAGTGCAATTGTGTGGTAGTTTGAGCATTCTTTGGCATTGCCTTTCTTTGGAATTGGAACGATAAATGACCTTTTCTAGTCCTGAGGCCACTGCTCAGTTTTCCAAATTTGCTGGCATATTGAGTGCAACAGTTTCACAGGATCATCTTTTAGGATTTGAAATAGCTCAACTGGAATTCCATCACCTCCACTAGCTTTGTTCGTAGTGATGCTTCCTAAGTCCCACTTGACTTTGCATTTCAGAATGTCTGGCTCTAGGTTGGTGATCATACCATCGTGATTATCTGGGTCATGAACATCTTTTTGGTATAGTTCTTCTGTGTATTTTTACCACCTCTTCTTCATAGTTTCTGCTTCTGTTAAGTCCATACCATTTCTGTCCTTGATCGAGCCCATCTTTGCATGAAATGTTCCCTTGGTATCTCTAATTTTCTTGAAGAGAGCTCTAGTCTTTCCCATTCTGTTCTTTTCCTCTATTTCTTTGCACTGATTACTGAAGAAGGCTTTCTTACTCTCCTTGCTCTTTTTTGAAAATCTGCATTCAAATGGGTATATCTTTCCTTTTCTCCTTTGCTTTTTGCTTCTCTTTTCACAAGTATTTGTAAGGCCTCCTCAGACAGCCAGTTTGCTTTTTTTGCATTGCTTTTTCTTGGGAATGGTCTTGATTCCTGTCTCTTATACAGTGTCCATAGTTCATAGTTCATCAGGAACTCTGTCTATCAGATCTAGTCCCTTAAATCTATTTCTCACTTCCATTGTATAGTCATAAGGATTTGATTCAGGTCATACCTGAGTGGTCTAGTGGATTTCTCCACTTTCTTCAATTTAAGTCTGAATTTGGTAATAAGGAGTTCATGATCTGAGCCACAGTCAGCTCCCCGTCTTGTTTTTGCTGACGCTATAGAGCTTCTCCATCTTTGGTGGCAAAGAATATAATCAATCTGATTTTGGTGTTGACCATCTGGCGATGTCCATGTGTAGAGTCTTCTCTTGTGTTGTTGGAAGAGGGCGTTTGCTATGACCAGTGCGTTCTCTTGGCAAAACTCTATTAGCCTTTGCCCTGCTTCATTCCATATTCCAAGGCCAAATTTGCCTGTTACTCCAGGTGTTTCTTGACTTCCTACTTTTGCATTCCAGTCCCCAGTGATGAAAGGGACATCTTTTTTGACTGTTAGTTCTAGAAGGTCTTGTAGGTCTTCATAGAACCATTCAACTTCAGTTTCTTCAGCATTACTGGTTGGGGCACAGACTTGGATTACAGTGATATTAAATGGTTTGCCTTGGAAACGAACAGAGATCATTCTGTCATTTTTGAGATTGCATTCAAGTACGGCATTTTGGACTCTTTTGTTGACTATGATGGTTACTCCATTTCTTCTAAGGGATTCTTTCCCACAGTAGGAGATATAATGGTCATCTGAGTTAAATTCACTCATTCCAGTCCATTTAGGAATCAGTTCACTGATTCCTAAAATGTCAACGTTATATTGTTGACAAAGTTACATAGTAGGATTTAAATTATGAGGTGTGGTGATGGGATAAGCTATCACTTTTGTTTGTCTTTTTAGAGCTAGGCAGTTGCAAACCACATACCTGAATCAAGGTCTTTTTGTGTGTGCTCAGTCACGTCTGACTCTGCAACCCCATGAACTGTATCCTGCCAGACTCCTTTCTATCCCCAGAATTCTCCAGGCAAGAATAGTGGGAGTGGGTTGCCATTTTCTTCTCAGGGGGTCTTCCCAATCCAGAGATTGAACCTGCTTCTCTGTCATCTCTTGCATCTCCTGCATTGGCAGGCTGATTCTTCACCACTGCACCACCTGGGAATTCCCAATCAAGGTCTACTGAACATGAATTACTTTCAACATTTTACTCGTGTTTCACATTGGCAAAATTAAACAAGTGCTGTGTTCTGAGAGCATTTTTACTAGGCTGCAGGTAGAAGTCATATACAAGTGCTGATCCTATAGGCAGATAATAAAATTAGGATGTGTTTAGCCTATCCTTAAGCCCCCACTCAGGCAACAGGGCTGTCTGTGTACTCATGGGCTTTAGTGTCCATCAGCAAGCAGCCTCTGTCCCAGGATCTAGCTCACTGCTACCTGGATTGATGAGCCCAAGACTGAAGATCACGATATGGACTCCCCATGGCCTCTGATGTGAAAGAGATCCAGAAGCACTACTTGCCCTCCAAAGAGGAGACATGTCTGTGAGGACTGAGCAGGTCCACAACACTTGACTTTGAACTACAGAAAAAGCAGAAGAGGGAAGCTCTGTGAGAGGCAATGCTCATGGCAGGAGCCCCATGAATGGTTGTGCAGGTTGTTCCTGTGCCAAGGAGCCTCCTGGAGAGGTGTGCAACTGTGATCTAACTTCCATTCTGCCCTTGGTGCACAACTAGGTCCACATGCAGGAGACTCTTGTCTCTGATCTGATGAATGCCCTTTGTAGGCTCATGGTGGCCATGGTTCAAAGTCAGTGACTGTCATAGTCTCTGTAGACCAGGACTGGAGTCAATAAGAAGAAGGAAGCAGGGGACCCAAGTTTCGAGTGAAACAAGGGTACTTTATTTGCAGAAATGCATGCTTATATATCTTCAATAAAATGATTACTCAGCCATTAAAAAGAATGAAATTCCACCAGTTGCAATAAAATGGATAGTCCTTTAAGTACAAAGTCACTGAAGGGGGTCACTGAAGGGAATCCAAGCAGGTGCTCTTTCCCATGATCTTGGTCCTGAGAACTGCATGCAGCTCTGGTTGTTCCTGTTTTCCAGGAACTGATAAGGAACAGAGTCCTTGAGAAATGGCACACAAGGGAAGACAACATATTGGATCCCTTAAAGTTGAATGTCCCCTGACAAGTGACAAATACTGATGTCCTTCCAAAGTCAGTGGAACAGGTTCCAACACCACTGAATCAAGGAGTTGGAGAGAGAATGAGAGGAAGGCAACATGAAAATCAGGCCAAACCCTGAAGCCTTCAGGTCGTGTCAGCTCTCCTTTGAAACAAGACACTGCCTTGGGTAGTAAAAAGTGGAGGGGAGAGTCAGCCCATTCAGGAAATTCAAGATCAAATTATCTAAATATTTACTCAGCTGAGACTGATCACCCTGAAAGAAACGATGGGAAGTCAAGACTCTGCTGTAACTCAAATTGTCGAGTTTCTGTCCTCAATTCCTCCTGCAGCAGACACACCCAGCCTTTGAAACTTGTTCGGTTTCATATAGAAGATGATACACTTATAACAAAGAACTCTGCTGTTCTGCAGGACAAACTGTAGAACACAACCTTTGACTTGTATGTTATATTTGTTCTCCTCTATAGTCTATAAGCCTCTCTATGCCACAGTTATGTTTTTGTTCAAGTATTCAAGAATGCCTTCTACATAGAGGATGCTCAATACGTTTGCACCGAAGTGTTTCACTAATAGCTTGAAGTGAAGTGAGGTCGCTTGTGCTTAGGATGTAACAAAGCATGTTTATCTCTTTCTCTAGAAGACTGGCTGCCTTTTTAGTCTCCAGATAACATGTCTTTGTTTTCATCACATTTTATATCTTTGTTGTCAATGTTTGGGGTTTTGGCAGAAGAAAGAGACAGGAAAACCTGCTCATTATATGTATGCAATATATATACTCAAATATTGGCATAGCCTCAAGCCTGATAAAAATCTGTTCAGCAATCATATTAAGTTAGTTCTTTAATCCTATGAAAGGGGAAAATTACTGGGAGATGAATAGAATTCTTGCAAGATGCTGGCTTAGCAATTCTCAAAGCTCATTCTGAAGACTTCTCTAATTAAGTTGGAAACAGTGAGGTGCATTTCTCCCCAGCATTCCTAACTCCAAAGCAATACAACACTTGCGTGTCTGGTTGAACTGTGTCATCTCTTTAATGTTTATTTATATGACTGTGTTGGGTTTTAGCTGTGGCATGAAAGAGGAGAGTGAAAAAGTTGGCTTAAAGCTCAACATTCAGAAAACGAAGATCATGGCATCTGGTCCCATCACTTCGTGGGAAATAGATGGGGAAACAGTGTCAGACTTTATATTGGGGGGCTCCAAAATCACTGCAGATGGTCATTGCAGCCATGAAATTAAAAGACGCTTCTCTTTGGAAGAAAATTTATGACCAACCTAGATAGCATATTCAAAAGCAGAGACATTACTTTGCCGACTAAGGTCTGTCTAGTGAAGGCTATGGTTTTTCCAGTGGTCATGTATGGATGTGAGAGTTGGACTGTGAAGAAGGCTGAGCGCTGAAGAATTGATGCTTTTGAACTGTGGTGTTGGAGAAGACTCTTGAGGGTCCCTTGGACTGCAAGGAGATCCAACCAGTCCATTCTGAAGGAGATCAACCCTGGGATTTCTTTGGAAGGAATGATGCTAAAGCTGAAACTCCAGTACTTTGGCCACCTCATGCGAAGAGTTGACTCATTGGAAAAGACTCTGATGCTGGGAGGGATTGGGGGCAGGAGGAGAAGGGGACGACCGAGGATGAGATGGCTGGATGGCATCACAGACTCGATGGACGTGAGTCTGAGTGAATTCCGGGAGATGGTGATGGACAGGGAGGCCTGGCGTGCTGCGGTTCATGGGGTCACAAAGAGTCGGACACGACTAAGCGACTGAACTGAACTGAACTGAACTGAATGCAGAATCTTCGTCGCATCATGTTCGATCTTGCGTTGCAGCGCACTGACTCTCTAGTTGTGGTGTGTCAGCTCAGTAGTTGCAGTATGAGGGCTGAGTTGATCTGTGGAACCTTAGTTCCCTGGCCAGGGATTGAACCAGCATTCCCAACATTGCAAGTAGCTTTACAAGGTGGCTCAGTGGTAAAGAATCTGCCTGCCAGTACAGGAGACATAGGTTTGATCCCTGGGTTGGGAAGATCCCCTGGCAAAGGAAATGACAATCCACTCCAGTATTCTTGTCTGGAGAATCCCACAAACAGAGGAGCCTGGTGGGCTAGATATAGTCCATGGGGTCACAAAGAGTTTTTCATGACTGAGCAACTGAGCGCACACACACATTGCAAGGTGGATTCTTAACCACAGTCAAGGAAGTCCCTATAGTCTCTCATAGGGATTAGGTCAAGCTGTCTTCTCTCTTCTGCTTGTGAGGAGTACACACGACACACCGAGGCAGAAAACAGCAACACTAGATGCCAGTATGAAAGGCTGTATTCATCGTCTGCCTAGAATATACAACAGACCTTGACTGTAATATCTTATTCTGTTGAAAAAACCACTACAATATTGTAAAGTTATTAGACTTCAATTAAAACAAATAAATTTACACACACACACAAAAAAGATACCTTTTGGTATTTACTGACTTTTTGAAATTGTGGTAAATCTCTTCTTTCTAAAATAAAAATCTTCATTGTTTTCACCTTTCTTTGATAAACTCTCAATGCTTATATTTTAACTTTTATTGAAAGTGAAAGTCACTCAGTCATGCCCAACTCTTTGCAACTCCATGAACTACACAGTCCATGGAATTCTCCAAGCCAGAATACTGGAATGGGTAACCTTTCCCTTCTCCAGGGGATCTTCCCAACCTAGGGATTAAACTTAGGTCTCTCGCATTGCAGGCAGATTCTTTACCAGCTGAGCCACAAGGGAAGCCCAAGAATACTGGAGTGGGTAGCCTATCCCTTCTCCAGGGGATCTTCCCGACCCAGGAATTGAACCCAGGTCTCCTGCTTTGCAGGCAGATTCTTTACCAACTGAGCTATCAGGGAAGCCATAAAACTTTTAGTAATTTATGCTATAAATATTATACTGCAGTTTTTGGCTACTACATTGCTGTTTATCACTATATATGTAGCATCAGACAGGTGCACATAGATTGCCTTCATGTTTTATTTTAAAATTAATTAAAATTATTTTTGTCTGTGTTGAGTCTTTTCTCTAGTTGTGGCAAGTGGGGGCTACTCTCTAGTTGTAGTGTGCAAGCTTCTAATTTCAGTGGCTTCTCTTGTTGCAGAGCAAAGATCTAGGATGCTCAGGCTTCAGTATGTGTGGTTCCCAGGCTCTAGAGCACAGGCTCAATAGTTGTGGTGCACGGGCTTAGTTGCTCCAAGGCATTTGGGATCTTCCTGGACTAGGGATCAAACCCATGTCTCTTGCATTGGCAGACAGATTCTTTACCACTGAGTCACAAGGGACACCCTGAGAGGATGTCTACTATTACACTGTGCAGTCTCTGCATATATGAATTTCAATAGAAACTAGATTAACACACTTTTTGCCTTTTTAGTGTTTTTGCACTCAATGCTGTAATATACATATTGAAATATATCTTTGTGCATTTTCCAGTAAATTTCTCTGGGTTTCTAGAAATAGAATTGCCAAGTCTAACTCTATATGTGTTCAAGCTATTGATCTGTATTGCCAAGCCACTCTAGTATATTTATACCACTCAGACACTCACCTGGTACTTCTCATCATTTTTAAGTAATAGCACAGAGAGGAAATGATAGTATTTGGATGGTCTGAGGGTAAAGAGGGAAAGATGTTCTCAGCAAGGCCAACCAGCTTCAGGGCTGCACCTGCCTTAACAGTTGGAGTATCTGTACTCTCATAGCTCATTTTTTTGTTCATTTCATCCCTGAATATTCGTTTGTTTCTTTAAAAGATAAAAAATTGCTTAAAACCATAACCACATCCCATGTCACACGTAAAAAATTGACAGTTCCAAAATATCAACAAATATCCTGTGTTTAAATTTCCCTGATTGCCTCCAAAATGATTTTTTTTTAATCTTCATTTGTTTGAATTAACTTCTAAACAGCGTTGACATATTCACTTGGTTCTCCTTTGTCTCTTAAGTTTGTTCTAATTTATAAATTCTCCCATCTCTTTTTTCCCTTAGTAAATTTCTTTTTTTAAGCAATTTCCTTGGTAGAGTCTCTTGAATTTTGGATTTGGATGCTTGCTTCCTTGTGTTGTCATTTAACATATATTTTTGCCTCTCGTATTTCCTGAAAACTGGCAATTTGATCTAGAGGCTTGCTTTGATGGTTTGATCTGATTTAGGTCTCTCTCTCTCTCTTTTTTGTTTTTTCAGAAATACCTGAATAATGTCTGCTTGTCTCTTTTTTTGTGTGTGTGATCTTTTTCTGGTTCTTAAAAAAACTTTTTATTTTATATTGGGGTATAGCTGGTTAACAATGTGACAGTTTCTTAGGTGGACAGCAAAGGGACTCAGCCATACATACACATGTATCCATTCATAGCTCATTTTTGAACCATCATTCTGGAAGTGTTCTAGCTAACAGTGTCCCCGATTTTATTGTCCATATTTTAAAAGATCTTTAGTCTCATCTGCAGACATTTCTCATATGAAGTTTTTATTTTTTTGACAGTCAAGGATGTTGAACAGCTTTTTTCTGTGCAGATTGCTATCTGTATTTTCCTAAGCATTTGCTCTCTGTGTGCTCTGCTCATGGAGCCCCGACGTGAGCTGCCTGGATGTTCCCAACAACCGCACTTCTGAAACTCTCTAGCCACTGGCTAATCTCCTCCCCACATCCTATGAATCATGGTTTCTGAGGATTCAGCACATGGTGAAGTTGGTTGTACTCTTAGCTCATGCTCTGAGCCTCCAGCATGCTCAACACCACTGTCCATAACACTGGACACCACTCCTCCTTTGCAGTTTCAAACATAGTCTTGACATAAGCCTGTTGTGAGTTGCAAATGTTTAGGGAAATTGGATCATAGGGGCTTACAAATATAAGCTAGCCAATAAACTAAAACTGAGTACCAGACGTCTCTGTTCCCAAAGGTCTTGCTCCTGCCCACCAAGGGGAGACCTCCTCTCCCTTCCTGCATCTGCTCAGCCCTTGCACAAGCTTCTTCTCAAATCTTGAACTCTTCTTTCATTCTCAGTGTTCCTGAGGAGTTCCTCAGAAGTCTTTGCCCTTCTCAGGAGTTCCAGATCCTTTAGTCTTCCCAGAAATCCTACATTCTTGTTAGTTGAAATGCAAGGCAACCTGAATCTTATACTTAAACTTTTCAGTTAGGCTGAATCAAGAGGGATTATCTTTTCAACCATAAAGTCCATTCAAAGTGTTTCCTGGAAAGAAACTCACTCTTTCCTGTGATACAGATAAAAATAAAAAACACTGTAGTCTTTTGTTCATTTCCAGTGTCTTTTTAAAGAAGATCTCCTCCCAATTTCCTAGTGGAGTGTTTGCTTTTTCTCTTTGTAAAAGTTCATTATATCCCATTTCTACCACTTGTAAGCTCCTGCTCTGGATAACTCTTTTAACTTCTCTGAGCCTCAGTTTCCTAATCTGTAAAGCGAGTTTAAGAGTATCTCATACTTCATGTGGTTGTTAGCTCATACTAATAAGCATAAGCTAGTTAAGCTTATTACAATGTCTGGTACAAAATAACCACTATATATGTTGGGTAGTAAATTTACATTTATTATTACTAATAATATTAAATTATTTTGTGTATTGCAAATAATTTTTGCTGGGGTCCAGCCCCGGTGGATCCAGGGTAATTCAAAGCGGGGATGGTGTGGTGAGGAAAAACTTATTTATTTAGAAATATAAAAGAGAGATTAGGAAAGAATTGTGTAGTAGGAACATTTAGTGGAGGAAAGAAGCTGAATAACTTGGTTTATGGGGAAGGCTAATAAAATCTCAGGACAAGAGGTTTGCACCATCTACGTTAGGCCACCGGTGCCCGCTTGAATATCGGAGAGTGCTCCGCCTTGGGCTCCCTCTCTCATGGATCTTAGGAGCTGGGGCAAGTAAGTAGACATGGTGAGCCTCCCTGCTCCAGATGGGAATTCAGCCTGAAGATAGAGTAAAGAAGACACAGGGGAAACCAGTCCAGTGATTGCTCCCCCCCGCCCCCCCCCGCCATTGTCCAGAAAGGCCTTATATACCTTTTATTTTACATAGAGATCAATGGATAATACAAAATTATGCAGCGTCAGCAGCCCTGACTCATCGAGACCAGGCTTTCTCTCTGCATACTTAGTCGTATATACACAAGTCTTAGGTGATTTACATTATCTTCTGGCCAGAAGGCCAATTAACATTTTATGGCCCTTTTCTGATAAGGGTTTGTCAACCAGAAGACTTATTTGCCCTAATAGTGTTGTTCTTCCCAAAGTCTGGTGCCACTCTCAGAAAGCACTAAATAAAGTTACATTCTTACATAGCAATGATACAACAATTTATAACAATGAAAGAAGTACAGTGATTTATAACAAAGAGAAAAGTAACTCAAAAGTCTAGTATTGCTAACATCAAAACTACTATATTCCTTTTCCTATATCCCAATTACATTGATTAATATCCTCTCAGGTGCCTAAAACATAAAGTATATGGAGGCCTGGCAGCAAACATTAACTCAACAAACTCTTCACCAAACTAATTCTTAACTCTAAAAGGCTCTATATCTTTAAGATGTTTTAACTGTGCCTCTCACGGTTGGGGGCTGTAAACAATCCACAAATTGTAAAAAGTCCGGGGAACCTGGCAAGTTAGAGAGCCATTGAAGGGGTTTCAAGCCGAGACATTCTTTTTATATGCAGGAGACTGTTAACTGGAGCTCTGAATTAACTCCTTCCAGAGAAAAGGTGGTAATATCAGAAAAGTATAGTATAGCAGACAGTAAACAGACAGATTTTGGTTTCGGGATAGATGCTCAGGAAAACCCAGGGGGAACCCCTGAAGCCTGACTCGCCTTGCCCATTAGGCCTCTCCGCATGACCTTGTCATGGGTGGGATCTCCCAGGCTGGCTCCCGGCAAATTTTCCTAGTTTTTAATCAGTATTTTCAATTTTGACTGTCTTCTGTGAAAATTGTTGCGGAGCTATTAATTTTTTTTCTTTTATGGTTTCTGGTTTAATGTCATGATAAGACTTTATCTATCTCAAGTTTATTTTTAAAAATTCACCTGCACACTTATAGTTAAATTTACTGTTAAAATATTCATTATTAATTGAATTACTATTGATTACTATTCAACACAGAAAGAGTCGTTAACATATCAGATGGTTGACACTGCATTCCCATCCATCCAAATGAATATTCCTATATCCTCAGACTCTATGAGATTTAAGTTCCTTAAAGTCTAGATTTAATAAAAAAAACAACAAAAAAATTCATCCCAGAATGATTGGACTTATTTTTTTCCCATGACATGAATTGACATAAGCATGAAATTGATCCAAAATTATAAGCTACAGTCCCTGAGTTCTCACTTTAACTTTCATAAAACACCAGTGAACCATGAGCCAGGTGAGCTGGGGGAAACATCCTTTTAGAATGTGGATCTTCTCCTCTCACTTCTTATTTAGCACAATCCTCACCTCACCAAGAGCTCCACACACTCTGTCAGTGTGAATTTAGAGCAATGGTAGCAGTGAGAGACTTAAATTCCTTTATATTAACATAAAGTCTTTGGTATAAAACTGGTATTTCATGCAGACCAAATGTGGGCTCTTCCTCAAACTGTCTGTAGAGATCTTTCCCCTGATCCCCCACCCCCCTACTCCCCCTCTATAGCACATCCTTGCAGAAATGAAACCTAAGGAAATTTATTCTTCAGTGAACTCAGCTGCAGTCTTGCTGTGGCTGCCAATTGCTCAGGAACAGCCTCATTTTCTCTGTACTGAGTGTCTCTCAGTTTGCATGGAAAGAAGTAATAGAAAGAAACAGCTTCTAAGCCAGCTCCCGCAACTCTGCCCAGCACTACAGGGGTCTATGATACTTCTTGGGTAATATTACCACAGACACCCCTTGTCAACTTTAAAGCTTACATTTCCTGGGAACCCACTTGGGCTAGATATATGCTTCGTGTGAGGACATGGGGAGAAAACTGTTTAGATTTGTACTGCACCCAACCCTGTCCTAAGTGTGAGCAGAATGAGCATCTGTGTAACAGAGAGAAGAAAAAAAAAAAGTCTATCAAAGAGAAAGATTTTTAAATTAAGATAGTGTTAACTACAGATTGGCACTTGTCCTTGGTACTTGCCATCTACCTCTGCAAGGACTAAACATGTGTTGCTGCAGCTGCTGATTTTCAACACCCCCTGAAAGAGTTCAGGGAGGAGAGCAGAATTGAGGCACTCTGTGCCCAGGGGAAACACTGGCAGAACAAGTCTTCAGACAGATATTTTTATGAGTCAATTTTATAAACCCGATTCTTACATTTCCTCATATTTAACAAAGCACTAAAGTCTTTCTTGGTGCCTATTGCTCATCATGACTAGCAGAAATATTCTGCTAAAAATATGTGCTTGATTGCATGTATTCCCCCTTCATCAAAATCACACACATACTGACCTTCCCCCCTGCCTCTTTGGAACAGTTTCTCAGAGTCAACTGAAATGTGTTCTCCCAGGCTGCAGTCCTCTTTTGCCCCAAATAAAACTTAACTCGCAACTCTCACATTGTGCATTTAAAAAAAAAAATAGACAATAGGCACAACCATTTTTAAACTGTAAATCAGGAAGTCTTTATCTGGTAAATCAGTACCCACCAAAGGACTTGGTTCAGTCAGTCATGTCCAGCTCCTTGCGATCCCATGGACCATAGCACGCCATGCCTCCCTATCCATCACCAACTCCTGAAGCTTGCTCAAACTCATGGCCATTGAGTCAGTGATGCCATCCAGCCGTCTCATCCTCTGTCATCCCTTTCTCCTCCTGCCTTCCATCTTTCCCACCATCAGGGTCTTTTCTGATGAGTCAGTTCTTCGCATCAGGTAGCCAAAGAATTGGAGCTTCAGCTTCAGCTTCAGCATCAGTCCTTGTAATGAATATTCAGGACTGATTTCCTTTAGAATGGACTGGTTGGATCTTCTTGACCCCTGAGCTATAGGGCTTGCAAAGGATTTAAGATGGTAGAAAATAAGGAAGTGAGCGCAGGCAGGAAACAAAGGCTAAGGGTGAGGAAAGAAAGCTGGAAATTGTTATTGAAAGAATAATGTTGTACTCAGAACACTCAAGTTTATTCATTCATACAACAAATATTAAATGACCACTTACTAGGTGCTTAGCAGTGAGCCTGGCACTCAGTGCTTGCTGGTGAATATGACACGTGTGTTGCTGGCCTTTAGGAAGTTTACACCCGGTTAGGGAAACCCAATGAGGTCTATAATTACAAATGGTGATATCTCCAATAGAAGTGTACACTAAAATATGCATAACCTAAAAGTTGAGAGTTGTATTTTATCCTGCAAACATTCTTAGGACTTCAAGCCTAGGAGCCAGGACTCTTGCATAATACTGAGAAAACTACTTTGAGGGGGGAAGCCCAGATATGCGGGAGTTTTTGCAACAACACCAGGAAGTCAGAACAAAAGGCTACTGTTAAGCCAGTCTATGTCTGATGCAGGATATGACACGCTTGGGGCTGACGCGCGGGGATGACCCAGAGAGATGTTGTGGGGAGGGGGGTGGGAGGGGGGCTCATGTTTGGGAACGCATATACACCTGTGGTGGATTCATGTCAATCTATGCCAAAACCAATACAGAATTGTAAAGTAAAAATTAAAAATAAATAAATAAATTTAATTAAAAAAAAAAAAAAGAAAATCTTCCCTGGTGGCTTCATGGTAAACAATCCGCCTGTCAATGTAGGAAATGTGGGTTCGATCCCTGGGTTGGGAGTATCCCCTGGAGAAGGAGATGGTAACCCACTGCTGTATTCTTGCCTGGGAAATCCCATGGACAGAGGAGTCTGACAGGCTATAGTCCATGGGGTTGCAAAGAGACACGATTTAGCAACTGAACAAAAGCAGCAACAAATAAAAGAAAATCAGACATTTCAAGTTAAGGAATTTAGCACTTTTTATGTATGGGAAGTCTGGGCTCACTGGCGTCTCTCCTTTGATGGGCACCTTGGCTGTCTTAATGTGTTTTCTCATCCTGAGTCTCTTTGGGGTGCTCTGTCCAGGGTACCTGCAGGCTGATGACTGCTAGATGGTGGTCATTCCTTGTTTCCATCCTGAGTCACTTCAGGGCTCACCATTGAGGGTGGCAGTCATGTGGTGTGGGCACAGCACACACTTGTTTACTGACATGGCAGCAGTATTTTATTTCTCAGGGGCAAATGAGCAGGGTTCAGGGATAGGAGAATGAGTTTACAGGTGGGAGTTTTTCATTTGGTAAATGGGTCAGGGTAGGTCTCTCTTAGAAGGTTTTAATCAAAACTCAGAGGATGATCTGGAGGCGGTCATGCAGATGAACCGGTCAGAGAAAGAGCCATGTGACAAGACCTAGATGAAGAGTTTAGTGAGTTGGAAGCACTAACAGGGTCTGATACGACGGAAAAGCACTGAAAACAGTGGACAGCAGCCTGAGATGAGGCTGAAGGGCAGACGGGGGTCACACCATGAAGGGCCTTGCCGGCCACCTTGTGGAGGTTGGGTTGGCAGTGGGGAGCCATTTGCCATCTACCTCTGCAAGGATTGCAGCAAAGATTGCAAGCAACAGCGGATATGATTGGAGTCATACTTCAAGATTGCTTTCTGGATGCTGGGTGGAGAAGTGACTGTTCTTATAGTTCTGTCTCTGCCTTAACTTGCTATTAGAGCCACTTCTGTGGGTTCTAAGGGTTCTCTGAGTTCTCCTGGAGTTGTAAAATCTCAGCCTCCTATTAGCTCTAATAATGAGTGATGAAAAATGGGAGGGGAGAGTGTGTGTTGGTGGTGGGGATTTGGAGAAGACATTTCAGGTGCTTCTGGGTGAGGATGCATGGTAGAGTGGAAGTTGACAAAGTCAAATATCTCATGTCCTAAGTTTACCCAGAGCTGGTCTTCCCCACCAGCCAGAAAGTAACACACACTTTTACTTCATATAGCTTGACCTCATATATCCTTTATTTACATTTTGGGAATCTAGGTCAAGTGTCTTTGGTACAATCATCAAATATTTATTGGCTGTTTCCTGTTTACACAGAAAGTGAAAGTCTTAGTCGCTTCAGTTCAGTTCAGTTCAGTCGTTCAGTCGTGTCTGACTCTTTGCGACCCCATGAATCGCAGCACACCAGGCCTCCCTGTCCATCACCAACTCCCGGAGTTCACTCAGACTCATGTCCATCGAGTTGGTGATGCCATCCAGCCATCTCATCCTCTGTCGTCCCCTTCTCCTCCTGCCCCCAATCCCTCCCAGCATCAGAGTCTTTTCCAATGAGTCAACTCTTCTCATGAGGTGGCCAAAGTACTGGAGTTTCAGCTTTAGCATCATTCCCTCCAAAGAAATCCCAGGGCTAATCTCCTTTAGAATGGACTGGTTGGATCTCCTTGCAGTCCAAGGGACTCTCAAGAGTCTTCTCCAACACCACAGTTCAAAAGCATCAATTCTTCAGCACTCAGCTTTCTTCACAGTCCAACTCTCACATGACCACTGGAAAAACCATAGCCTTCACTAGATGGACCTTAGTTGGCAAAGTAATGTCTCTGCTTTTGAGTATACTATCTAGGTTGGTCATAACTTTTCTTCCAAGGAGTAAGCGTCTTTTAATTTCATGGCTGCAGTCACCATCTGCAGTGATCTTGGAGCCCCCCAAAATAAAGTCTGACACTGTTTCCACTGTTTCCCCATCTATTTCCCATGAAGTGATGGGACCGGATGCCATGATCTTAGTTTTCTGAATGTTGAGCTTTAAGCCAACTTTTTCACTCTCCACTTTCACTTTCATCAAGAGGCTTTTTAGTTGCTCTTCACTTTCTGCAATAAGGGTGGTGTCATCTGCATATCTGAGATTATTGATATTTCTCCCGGCAATCTTGATTCCAGCTTGTGCTTCTTCCAGCCCACCATTTCTCATGATGTACTCTGCATAAAAGTTAAATAAGCAGGGTGACAATATACAGCCTTGACATACTCCCTTTCCTATTTGGAACCATCTGTTGTTCCATGTCCAGGTCTAACTGTTGCTTCCTGACCTGCATATAGGTTTCTCAAGAGGTAGGTCAGATGGTCTGGTATTGCCATCTCTTTCAGAATTTTCCACAGTTTATTGTGATCCACACAGTCAAAGGCTTTGGCATAGTCAATAAAGCATAAATAGATGTTTTTTTCTGGAACTCTCTTGCTTTTTCCATGATGAGAGAAGAGACTCAGAGACGTAACCTTACGGTGTTAGTACAAGGTAGGGCTGGGATGTAAACTGAACCATCTCCAAGCCCCATATGGTTCCCACTGGATCACATGCCTTTTTTTGTTCCCTCCCCCTTACTGTGTAAGGGCTTCCCTGGAGGCTCAAGTGGTGAAGACTCTGCCTGCAATGTGAGAAACCTGGGCTGGGAAGATCCCCTGGAGGAGGGCATGGCAGCCACTCCAGTATTCTTGCCTGGAGAATTCCATGGACAGAGGAGCCTGGTGGGCTACAGTCCATGGGGTTGCAAAGAGTTGGACATGACTAAGTGCCTCTCTTGCTTTTAAGTTCAGAGTTTATATCCCAGCTCTACCTGGTACTAACACCATAAGGTTACGTCTCTGAGTCTCACTTCTCTCATCTGAGCAGTGGGAATGGCAATACCTACCTGAATAAGATTTTGCACACAAAGCAACTAATTTTAGAGCCATTATTATGAATGAGTAACCATTCAGTACACCTGTATCACATTTTAGGGTCTCCTGGATTGTTTCTGTCAAGGAAGGCAAATTAATTCATAGCATATTCTTCCTATATTGTCAAATAAGTTCCAGATTACAAAGTCATCTCTCAAAAGTTTCTACTTTTAAGTTTTTAATAATTTCATTTATTTCTTTACATTTTGTTGTGCAGGGTCTTCACTGCTGCACGTGGACTTTCTCTAGTTGCCCCGAGCAGGGGCTGCTCTTCATTGTGGCGCAGAGACTTCTCTTGTCGCCGAGCATGGCCTCTAGGGCACGCAGCCTTTAATAGCTGTGGCTCACGGGCTTAGTCACTCTGCAGCATGTGGAATCTTCCCGGATCAGGGATCGAACCCCTGGTTTGATAGGGACTGGGGGCTTCCAAGGATAGGAGGGTCATTCCTAGGTCAATAAGAAGATGAGCAGATGTTTGTTAATTACTTGTTTCCCCTTAGCTCAAAATAATCCTCATGTAAACATGACATATTTGGGCAAGGCTTGTTCTGAACTCCAAAACGACTAGAGAATTTTTGCGTTGCATTTGGGCAAAAGATCCACAAATTTGAGTGCCATACAAGCAGCAGAGCTGACTCCTCAATTGTTCCTTCTCTACTCCCTGAAGGTGATGCTTATACCTACAAGACGGGGGAGCTCCAAAAGTAGAAAGAAAACCAAAACACCTTGTTGCAAACAGTAGAGAGAAGTATTCCATACTATGGCTATGGCTGTGGCTGTTCAGTCCTGTGACTCTTTGCGACCCCATGGACTATAGCCCGCCAGGCTCCTCTGTCCAAGGGATTTTTCAGGAAACAGTAGTGGAGTGGCTTATCACTTCCTCCTTCAGGGGATCTTCCCAACCGAGGGATTGAACCCATTCCTCCTGCATCTGTTGCATTTAGTAGGTGGATTCTTTACCACTGAGCCACCTGGGAAGTCCAATAGGAGTATAAACATGAAAGTTTTATCCTAAGTGATATAAACATTTTGACTGAATTTTGTATCTTTATGGTACAAAGCGTTATCCTCTTTAAAACAGAACTGAAGCAAGACAGTTACTGGTGATAAAAAGCTAAAAAGGGTTACTTGGTTGAGGGGTAGGTGTGGAATTAAGAGTTAAATGACAATCTCTCCTTAAAAGAAACATCCATAGTCCAGAGTCAGTCACTTCTACTTCAGCTGATGCATGTGGTGTTCAGCATCTCTAGTAATTTAAACACTGTGGTGCCTGTGAGAAATGGCGTATTTCCTGCTGTGTCAGTGGACAAAGGGTGTCACGGTCCTTAGCAATTGCAGCCACCACTGAAGGTGAGCTGGTGAGCCCCGAGGGCACTCAGGAAGAAGCAGCCATCCAACTGCAGACACTCCCTAGGATGAGCCTGAAGGGAGCTCCGAATGTGAAAAACAGGAAGCTGACCCCAGATAGCTGAGGTGCCTATCAAAGGAAGGGCTTCCCAGGGGCACTAGTGGTAAAGAACCCCCCTGCCAATGCGGGAGACATAAAAGATGCAGGTTTGATCCCTGGGTCGGGAAGATCCCCTGGAAGAGGGCATAGCAACCCGCTCCACTGTTCTTACCTGGAGAATCCCCATGGACAGAGGACCCTGGCGGGTTATAGTCTGTAGCATTGCAAAGAGTTGGACACAACTAAAGCAACTTGGCAGACATATAGAAGGAATGGTTTCAGTGAGCCCAGTCTCTTGCATTTTTCCATAACTGGAACAGCACTAAATTCCTTAACTTGTGATATCTGGTTTTCTTTAGCAATAATCTTTGGATGTTCAGACTACCTGCCCTTTGTTGCAAAAATTCTATATAACCTGGGTCCTCCCCTTGTCTCCTGGGAGCAGTTCTCTCAGGGTTAGTTGAGATGCTGTCTCCTGGGCTTGAAGTCCTAAAAATTCCCACCGAATAAAGCATAACTCTCAAATTTAAGGTTGCAAATATTTTTCAGTCGACACCTGTCATGACCTTATTGTATCTGGTTCATTCTTTCCAAGTCTGGGGTGCCCGTTGCAGCGTGGAGCTCACCAGACAGCAACTCACCTTGTTGAAGCAGCTTGCTCAGAAGATTCTCACCTTGACTGATCTTCCTTGGCTGTGGAATCATAAATTGAAATAATAGTTGTGTCTACCTGTGTTTGAGCAGTATTACCTATACAGTGTTCTCTATGACTTAAACAAAAAGCATTTACCAAGAATGATTGAATCACTGTCCTCCAATCAACTATATATAATTTAATTAACAGTTGTCTTTAAATGCAAAAATACACGTTGGTAGGGCTATAGTTTTGTATCTTTATTCCTATTCTCAATATTTTTACTAAGTACAATTTGTTCTTGTTATGCTAAGGATTTTCACTAGTCTTTTAATTAAGTGCAGATAATTCATAGGATTTTTGGAGACCCTCATTCAGTTATTAGTGTTCATGTGGGCTTCCCAGATGGTTCAGCGGGTAAAGAATCCACATGCAATGCCAGAGATACAAGAGACCTGGGTTCAATCCCTGGGTTGGAAAGATCCCCTGGAGCAAGAAAAAGGCAACTCACTCCAATACTCTTGCCTGAAAAATCCCATAGACAGAGGAGCCTGGTGGGCTACAGTCCAAAGGATTGCAAAGTGTCAGACACGACTGAGCAACCAGCACACTGTATTCATTTACTTTTCATAAATATGTTTGCCTGAGTGGTCCTCAGAGGTAGCTGAGGTCTGGCCAGGTGTGGAATAGAGCAGAGTTATGTTTTCATAGGCATATAGGGAAGAGCATGGGAGAATAGTCTTAGTGCAAAGGGGATGCCTAGAAAAGGTGGGGAGATGGTCTCTTAGGGATTCCATGTAATTAAGAGAATAACGTGGAGGGCTATGGTATTTGGAACAGGGAGAAACAGAGTAGGCTAAAGTAAGAGAGAAGCTCTAAAAAGGCCACTGAGTTTCCAGCTTTCAGTTCACTTCTTCAGGTCTTAGATGTGACATCTTTTGTTCCATCAGTGATACCCAGCTCAGCATGTAGCCCAGAAAGGCACTTAGACTCTTTAGTCTCCAGCTCTTGTTCTGTTACATGACAGCCCAGATGACATGAAAAATTGCTTTCTGCTCAAATATTCCATGGACTCACTCACTGCTGTGGAGTGTGGAGGCAATACTTCTGCACTCCACAAGAATGCACAGGTACATAAATAGCGTGGCAAACTGTCCACGAACGAATTTATGCAAATTGTATGGAAACTGGAGAATCACAGCAAAGGTCGGGAGTCTTGCAGTGGAGCAATATTATTTTTTAAGACATCACCTCAGTAAAATGGGACGTTGTCAGGGGCGTGGAAAGAGTTACAGATGAATATTTTTGTGAGTTTTGTCAATGTTCTCATGATTCCTTTGCTGCATTCCGATTATGTACTTACAATAAAGAATTCAGTGAAAACAAAAGCACTCTTGAGATACTCTGAGAAAAAAGAAAATCTGAGAGGACACCATGGAGTCAGTGGTCACACTTCATTCATCCTGAAAAAAGAACCTATTGCAATTGTGTCATGGTATGGGTTATATCGGGCTTCCCTGACTGTTCAGTGGTTAAAAAACTCACCTGCAGTGCAGGGGATGCAGAAGACCCGGGTCTGATCCTTGGGTCGGGAAGATCCCCCGGAGAAGGAACTGGCCACCCACGCCACTATTCTCGCCTGGAGAATCCCATGGGCAGAGGAACCTGATGGGCTAGAGTCTGTGGGGTTGTAAAGAACTGGACACGACTGAGCACACACATGTATTATATCACCAGCAAAATATCCCTACTTCAGAAACACTCACAGGGCTATGGAGCTAGATGGGGAGGATGAGGAAATAAAAGGAATTTTCTAACACGGACATCCTCAGTTGCAATTTTTTTCTTCTTCTTCTGAGAATTTGGCCACTATAGAAGAGAAAAATTCTTAAGGCCCTGAACACTGCTTTAGAGGCGCCACGGACACTTGCTTTTAATTCAGCTCCTTCATTGGCACTTGAAACCACATCCAGCCTCCTTTGCGCCTGAGGGGCTTTTTGTGCTCTTGTTTTTCTTGGGAGACTTTTGCGTCACACAGAGGTGCAAGGCGGCGACAGGGAAGACTGGCTTTGTATGGGGAGAGTGATGACGAGGGTCCCCCAGACCACAAGCCACTTCCACCCTGTTTTCTCCAGTCGGCTCCAGGACTGCTTTTACTGAAGGAAGTGAGAATCCAGCTTTTGAAGTCGCTTCTTGGCTATGTAACAGTCTTAGAGGAGGAAACCTTTTTTGCTTTTTATTATTTATGTATTCATTTTTAATGGACTCAGAGTAAAAGGAAGCTGAGAAAGCTTTGTAAAAATACGCTTTATCTGTACATGTTCACCCTTCATTTTTGAGGAAGGATTTGAGAAAAGGTTAAAAAGTGTTCTGATGCCCCTATTTTCTTATCACTTACAACAGAAGCTAAACATTTGTTCTCCTTCTCAACACCCTCTAAGGTAGGTACAAAACGGCTGAGTACCTAACACAGAGGTTAACTGAGCTGCAGCACGATGCTGGCTCAGACGGTAAAGAATCTGTCTGCAGTGCATGAGAACAGGGTTTGATCTTGGGGCAGAAAGATCCCCTGGAAAAGGGAATGGCTCCCCACTCCAATATTCTTGCCTGGATAACCCCATGGACAGAGGACCATGGTGGGTACAGTCCATGGAGTTGCAAAGTCAGACACAACTGAGCGACTAACTCTTCATGATGAAGGGTTAGGTTCTTGAATCAGAGAGGTCCTCATTGGATTGTCACTTGCTCCATCACCCAGTTGTGTCATAATGCCTCCTGGACCCAAAAAAGAGGACACCTACCCTGGGCTCTGTGGATTAAGGGGTTTTCAGATCCAAAACTTCCAAACTACATTTACTAACTCAGGATACTGCATTCAACACTGACACACGATTTTCAACATCCATTCTCGCGATTAACACAATTCAAGACCCAGAGAAATGCTTCCCCATATCTCTTCGGAAGGAAAGTCACCTCCACTGGAATACTGCGAAGGCTCGCGGGCGGTGCTGTTGGGGACATCAAAGAAGAACACTGCTTTGGAGCGTGGGGATGATTGGAGCTGCAGCAGAGGCATTTAGATAAAAGACAAATTAATTAACTTGTCAAAACTTCCTCTCAGATAGCATAAATGCAATACATTCTTACATAATGAAGTGTCATTTCCAAGTTGTACTGAAACAAATGGCTCCAAAGACATCTGCTAATTAGAGTAGTTTCTGCAACAGTTGTGTTGGTGACTAAGGAACATTTTGTAACATTAAACATTATGTTACATTCAATTTGTACATATATGTGGGTATACTGAGATCTAACACGTGCTGTGGTATTTTGCAGTGATGTCCTACTCTTTGTGACCCCGTGGACTGTAGCCTGCCAGGCTCTTCCAGCCATGGTATCTCCCAGGCAAGAATACTGACATGGGTGGCCATTTCCTTCTCCAGGGGATCTTCCTGACCCAGGGATCGAACCCAGGTCTCCTGTGTCTCCTGCATCAGCAGGTAGATTCTTTACCATCTGAGCCACCAGGGAAGACCAAGAGATGTAGCATGGGACAATGTAATGCCATCTCTTTATGTTGGTGTTTAAATGGCTATTAAATACTCAGAGTGGGATCGGTTTTGTTTTTATAAAATATTTCATGAGATTTTATTACATTTCAAAGACTGAAGTAAGCATTTCATCTTTATGAAAATTATTTTAATGTTCTTTAAATATACTTATATTAGGCTCTCCAAAATTTAATAATTTAAAATATTTTAGAAGAAAATTAAATTTGAAACACAGTAGTTTGATCCTTTACATTTATTTTCATTTACAGTTTTGATAAACTATATTGGGTAAATAATATTTGAATTTGGGCAAAAGACATGCAAATGTTGCATACTTTCAATATAATTTTGCTTTATTTTTTAATCCTTTAGATTATTACACTGGTAGAATACAAATATTTCAAAAAATTGCTTATAATAGTATAATTATTGTGCTCAAGACAAGAAAAATATATTTTAAGGAATATCCATCATAATAATTTCTTATTTTCTTATGTTATTACTCATTCATACATTTTTACTCCAGAGACAGAATATCTGAAAACATACAGCAATTGTTAACTTTAATCACTTTTAATGTTTTGTCAACAAAATGTTGGATGTTATCACTGCCTCAAAGGATATGAGTTTGAGTAAGCTCCAGGAGTTGGTGATGGACAGGGAAGCCTGGCATGCTTCCCTGGGGTCCATGGGATTGCAAAGAGTTGGTCATGACTGAATAACTGAATTCAACTGAGTAATATAAAAAATATAGATTTACATCTATTTTTCAATTTTGTTTTTATGAAAGTACATGTGTCAAAATAGAAGAATGCAATATATTTATTTACCACTGTGATAGTTTCTTGATGAAAGTGAAAGAGGAGAGTGAAAAAGTTGGCTTAATGGTCAACATTCAGAAAACTAAGATCATGGCATCTGGTCCCATCACTTCATGGCAAATAGATGGGGAAACAATGGAAAGAATGTCAGACTTTATTTTTTGGGCTCCAAAATCACTGCAGATGGTGATTGCAGCCATGAAATTAAAAAAATGCTTACTCCTTAGAAGAAAAGTTATGACCAACCTAGATAGCATATTCAAAAGCAGAGACATTACTTTGCCAACAAAGGTCCATCTAGTCAAGGCTATGGTTTTTCCAGTGGTCATGTATGGATGTGAGAGTTGGACTGTGAAGAAGGCTGAGCACCGAAGAATTGATGCTTTTGAACTGTGGTGTTGGAGAAGATTCCTGAGAGTTCCTTGGACTGCAAGGAGATCCAACCAGTCCATTCTGAAGGAGATCAGCCCTGGGTGTTCTTTGGAAGGAATGATGCTAAAGCTGAAACTCCAGTACTTTGGCCACCTCATGTGAAGAGTTGACTCATTGGAAAAGACTCTGATGCTGGGAGGGATTGGGGGCAGGAGGAGAAGGGGACGACCCAGGATGAGATGGCTGGATGGCATCACTGACTCGATGGACATGAGTCTGAGTAAACTCTGGGAGTTGGTGATGGACAGGGAGGCCTGGCATGCTGCGATTCATGGGGTCGCAGAGTCGGACACAACTGAACGACTGAACTGAACTGAACTGATCTGTGATAGTTTGAGCTATTACTGTTAAAGATGTTGCCATATGGCATGAAGTCCTTTATTTATGCCCTCACCCAGGCCTCACAGTTTCTACAAATGAGTCTGAGTAAATGATCTTTAGAATTAAACCTCTTGGGACTTGAATTTCCCCATCAGTAAAATCAGAACGATTATACTTCCCAAGCTGATGGTGAAGATGATAGGAATGTCATAATCTCTTTAGCCCATGAAAGATGTTGAGAGTTCAGTTGTGGTGAGTTCAATTATGGTGTCCATAATTTTCTTACATGAAGCGACATCTAACTAGCTTCTGACATAGCACTGTCCAATGAGATAACATGTAAGAACCATGCTGTCTCTTTACACAGGCATTTAAATGTGTTGAACGTGAGAAGCACAAATGATGCTATATTTATAAAAGTATTTAATGAGATGTTTTTAAATTTCAAAAACCAAATGAAAAGTTCCATTTTACTTAATTAATTTAAATAACACTTCTTAAGATGATGGTGGGGCTGAAACAATGAAATGATGGCAGAAAGTGAAGAGGAACTAGAGAGCCTCTTGGTGAGAGTGAAAGAGACAAGTGAAAAGGCTGGCTTAAAACTCAACATTCAAAAAATGAAGAATATGGCATCCAGTCCCATCACTTCATGGCAAATAGATGTGGAAACAATAGAAACAGTGACAGACTTTTTTTCTTGGGCTCCAAAATCACTGCAGATGGTGACTGCAGCCATGAAATTGAAAGACTCTTGCTCTTTGGAAGAAAAACTATAACCAACCTAGACAGAATATTAAAAAGCAGAGACAATACTTTGCTGACAAAGGTCTATGTAGTTGAAGCTATGGTTTTTCCAGTAATTATGTATGGATGTGAGAGTTGGACCATAAAGAAGGCTGAGCACTTAAGAATGGAAGCTTTTGAACTGTGGTGCTGGAGAAGACTCTTGGACAGCAAGGAGATCCAACCAGTGAATCCTAAAGAAAATCAGTCCTGAATATTCATTGGAAGGACTGATGCTGAAGCTGAAGCTCTAATACTTTGTCCACCTGATGTGAAGAGCCCACTCATTGGAAAAGACCCTGATGCTGGGAAAGATTGAGGGCTGGAGGAGAAGGGGACAACAGAGGATGAGATGGTTGGATGGCATCACCTACTCAATGGACATGAGTTTGAGCAGACTCTGGGAGAGAGTGAAGGTCAGGGATACCTGGTGTGCTGCAATCCATGGTGTCACAGAGTCAGACATGACTAAGTGAAGAACAACAGAATGATGGTAAAGGCAAAATAAAATTATACCCATAAAGCCTTTAGCAGAGTAAGTGCCTGAAAGATGGTGAGAAATCAATTATGGCCCTTATCATTTTCTTATATGAAATAACTTCTAACTAACCTATAATACAGCATTGTTCTTATTAAACGTATCCCAACCAAAGTTAACATTTTTTTCTGGCACTGGTGAAAACACAAAAATTTACCTTATAAAGCTTCAGTTGCTATAGAACATGGCTATTTTAAAATACAGCACTTTGTTACCCACCTTTTATTTACAGAGAGGGAGCGCACACGTGGTGTTTTGGCCTCAGGTATAATTTGTTTTTAAAGGTACTTGTTTGGATCCTCTAATCTTTCTTTTCCTTTTCCATTTTATTGTTTACTATAGAGCTTCCACTTTTATAACACCAAACACAGCACTGAGTGCAGAAGCTTAAGAAGCATGAATTTAATTTTTCAGTACTCCTTACTTTTATTTTGTTGAAAATTTTTATTTGAATTGGTTAAAAAAAAAAAAAACAGAAAGAAAAAGACACCCACTATGGGCCCTTAAACTAAAGTGCCTATCTAGTTTTCTCATCGATTTCTGGTCATGAAATTGATAGCTCTTGTATCACTCATGGTGTTTATTGACTTTAAAATTTTTAATTCATACTAGACATCACAAGAGTAAAACAGTACTCATAAACAAAAGCAGCATAAGGCAGACAGGTCAAAATGAACATCAAAGGAAAGCAAAGCATCATAAGAATTACATTTTTAGCTTAAACAAAATAATTTTAATAACTACAAGGGTTTGAGAAAAAGTTACCAAGAAGATCATCTTCCACTATCTAAAATGACATAACAGAAACAATAGACAACTCTCCCTTTATGGGAATTGTCGAGGTATATCTATTTCTTTATTAACAATAATGAAAGTTGAACCTAAAAATCAAATTCACTATTCCAAATAATATCAAAACATGACCATTAGATAGCAGATTTCTTTTGGCACTTTAAGTCATGAGATGATGATGTCAAATTGTTATAAAAATATTGCTCAATATTCTGTGCTGTTCACTTATAATTGAGTTGTTATCTGTAAGGAATGCTGATAATATGCTTTTGAAAAAAAAAGATCTCAGTAGTTGGTCAGAAGGAATGAAACATAAGGTTCTATTGGTTTGAAACAACTTAGCTCTAATCAGCTATCTCTGTAACCTTGTAGCTCTTTCTATGTATGGAATCTGATTTTTCAACTATTTTGTATTTTCTCAATTATGATTTTATAACAATTCTGTTTATATATCTAAGTGTAGTGCTTTGAACTTACTCCTCATAAAATTACATTTATTGGTTTAAAAAACTGACCAAAAATTTTCTGGAATACCCCCACTAAAAGTACCCAAATCTGGGCCCATATGTCTTATTATCTGAACAATTCAAAGCCATTTAGTTTCAAGTTCTCTCTACCCTGCTGCCCTTGTCACTTTCAGAAAGTATACAGATTGCCCCCATAATCTTCATGGCTGGGGGGTGGTGTCCTGTGACCTTGTTCTGACATTTAAGACCATCCAAAATAAAGTCTCAATCAGTCATAAATAATGCTTTCATTCTACATGTAAGCTTCCAATAATTCAAACAAACTCTACCTTTCTTTAGTACCAGAACAAGCTGGGTCATTTTCATTGTGATTTCTGCCTGGAATGACAGCCTGCCTCCTATCTCCTACATTAGAAATCCATCCTGTCCCTCAAGGTTCATTGTTCCTAATCTCTCCAATCACTAGCTGAGCTCTTCCTTCTTTAAACCATTAAATTCCAACTCAAAACACTTTATACTCTGTGTGATATTTTTAATATTGTGCCTTGAATATCAGGTTTTGTTGGGATTTTTTTGTTTGTTTTTGTTTTTCAGGGGTGAAGTACATTTGCCAATTGCCATTCTAGATCATTTCTCTTTCAAAGCAAAAGCTGGGATTTACTTATCTTTAGAACAATGTCAACTCTAAGAAATACATTGAATTAAATATTTATGTTGACTCAATTTCTAGATTTTTAAGGCATGTCTAGATATATCTGAAATTTGGAAATGTGGAAAGAAAGAAAAGCTAAGGGATACTGGCAGTGGAAGTCAGAAATAGATTTAAGGGACTAGATCTGATAGAGTGCCTGATGAACTATGGACAGAGGTTCATGGCATTGTTTAGGAGACAGGAATCAAGACCATCTCCAAGAAAAAGAAATGCAAAAAAGCAAAATGGCTGTCTGAGGAGGCCTTACAAACAGCTGTGAAAAGAAGATAAGTGAAAAGCAAAAGAGAAAAGGAAAGATATACCCATTTGAATGCAGAGTTCCAAAGAATAGCAAGAAGAGATAAGAAAGCCTTCCTCAGCAACCAACGCCAAGAAATAGAGGAAAACAATTGAATGGGAAAGACTAGAGATCTCTTCAAGAAAATTAGAGATACCAAGGGAACATTACATGCAAACATAGGCTCAATAAAGGACAGAAATGGTATGGACCTAACAGAAGCAGAAGATATTAAGAAGAGGTGACAAGAATACACAGAAGAACTGTACAAAAAAGAGCTTCACAACCCAGATAATCACGATGGAGTCATCACTCACCTAGAGCCAGACATTCTGGAATGTGAAGTCAAGTGGGCCTCAGGAAGCATCACAACAAATAAAGCTAAAGGAGGTGATAGAATTCCAGTTGAGCTATTTCAAATCCTGAAAGATGATGCTGTGAAAGTGCTGCACTCAATATGCCAGCATATTTGGAAAACTCAGCAGTGGCCACAGGACTGGAAAAGGTCAGTTTTCATTCCAATTCCAAAGAAAGGCAATGCCAAAGAAGGCTCAAACTACCTCACAATTGCACTCATCTCACACGCTAGTAAAGTAATGCTCAAAATTCTCCAAGCCAGGCTTCAGCAATATGTGAACCATGAACTTCCAGATGTTCAAGCTGGTTTTAGAAAAGGCAGAGGAACCAGAGATCAAATTGCCAATATCCACTGGATCATCGAAAAAAGCAAGAGAGTTCCAGGAAAACATCTATTTCTGCTTTACTGACTATGCCAAAGCCTTCGACTGTGTGGATCACAAAAAACTGCACAAAATTCTGAAACGGATGGGAATACTAGACCACCTGACCTGTGTCTTGAGAAACCTGTATGTGGATCAGGAAACAACAGTTAGAACTGGACATGGAACACCAGACTGGTTCCAAATAGGAAAAGGAGTACATCAAGGCTGTATATTGTCACCCTGCTTATTTAACTTATATGCAGATTACATCATAAGAAACGCTTGGCTGGAGGAAACACAAGCTGGAGTCAAGATTGCCGGGAGGGGAGGAAAAAAAAAAAGATTGCTGGGACAAATATCAATAACCTCAGATATGCAGATGATACCACCCTATGGCAGAAAGTGACGAGGAACTAAAGAGCCTCTTGATGAAAGTGAAAGAGGAGTGAAAAAGTTGGCTTAAAGCTCAACATGCAGAAAACTAAGATCATGGCATCAGGTCCCATCACTTCATGGCAAATAGATGGGAAACAGTGGAAACAGTGTCAGACTTTATTTTTCTGGGCTCCAAAATCACTGCAGATGGTGACTGCAGCCATGAAACTAAAAGACGCTTACTCTATGGAGGAAAGTTATGACCAACCTAGACAGCATATTAAAAAGCAGAGACATTACTTTGCCAACAACTGTCTGTCTAGTCAAGGCTATGGTTTTTCCAATGGTCATGTATGGATGTGAGATTTGGACTATAAAGAAAGCTGAGTGCCAAAGAATTGATGATTTTGAACTGTGGTGTTGAGGAAGACTCTTGAGAGTCCCTTGGACTGCAAGAAGATCCAACCAGTCCATCCTAAAGGAGATCAGTCCTGGGTGTTCATTGGAAGGACTGATGTTGAAGCTGAAACTCCAATATTTTGGCCACCTAATGCAAAGAGCTAACTAATTGGAAAAGACCCTGATGCTGGGAAAGATTGAAGGCAGGAGAAGGGGATGACAGAGGATGAGATTGTTGGATGGCATCACCGACTTGATGGTTATGGGTTTGGGTGGACTCCGGGAGTTGGTAATGAACAGGGAGGCCTGGTGTGCTGCGGTTCATGGGGTTGCAAAGAGTCAGACATGACTGAGTGACTGAAATGAACTGAACTGGCCTGGCTTATTTGAGTAACTTAATCTCTTGTGTAGAACCATGCCTAAAGGTTACTGTCCAAATAGTCTGCTTTGGTCTTAATATATGGAGCTAGTCAGTGTGTCTGTCTGATTTCTATAAATAGGAAAAAAGTCACTGCAGATTTATCTGTTCATTCATTTTTTCAACATTGTAAACACTTATTTTGCACTGTTTGAATTTTAAGTTGCTAGAAGTCCCTTTGAACACAGTGAATATTAATAACTGCATCTGCTAATACTCACCATCTAAACAGCTCAAAAGTTCCACAGATTATATCAACATCTACAAAAAGGACTCTTAGGTGTAGCCTGCTCTGTTTGCAATCAGGGTGATGAATAAGACAATCTACTGAAGTTTCTTTCTGGCTTCTGTGAAATATCAAGAATTTAGATACCAAGCACAGTTAGTCATTAATGGTCCCACGGCACAAATTGCCCAAAACAACATGCTCACAACCCAGATTCCTTGGCCTAACTCCAAAGAAAGTAATTACATTCAGTCTACCTGAAATTCCCAGTGCAGTAACTGGAACTGGGTTTTGTATCCTGCTTAGCTGAACTCTTATGTAGTACCATTGTATAGAAATAAGACAGCTGCTATATTTGATTGACTTCTACTTTCTCCCAGCTTTAGCAACTAAAATGGCTCTGTACCAAATTTTTCTAATAAGAACTTGAACGGATAAGACCTATGTATTCCTTCCTCTGTTTCTTTGTTGTTATTCAGTCATGAAGTTGTGTCCAACCCTGTGATGCCATGGACTGCAGTATGCCATGCTTCCCTGTCCTTCACCATCTCCTGGAATTTGGTCAGACTTAAGCCCATTGAGTTGGTGATGCTATCCAACCATCTCATCCTCTGTCATCCCCTTCTCCTCCTGCCTTCAATCTTTCCTAGCATCAAGGTTTTTTTCAATGAGTCAGTTCTTTGCATCAGGTGGCCAAAGTAGTCAGCCAAGTGATGCTTCTGCTTTCCAATACACTATGTTTGTCACAGCTTTTCTTCCAAGGATCAAGCGTCTTTTAATTTCATATTTCTAAGACCCAGGATTTCTGCTAACAAGACAACTTATGGACAGGGTTATGTACTCTCGACCTTATAAAGATTCTAGTTGCAACATGGCATAGACATGTTTTAAATCACCATGAGGAACTCATTTTTTCTCATCTTTTTCAGCAAAAATATAAAAAGTAAAAAATCAGAGGAAGAGATAGGGAATCTACCTGATAAAGAATTCTGAATAATGATAGTAAAAGTGAGCCAAAACCTTGAAAACAAATTGGAGTTACAGATAAGTAGACTGGAGACAAGGATTGAGAAAATGTAAGAAAGGTTTAACAAGGACCTAGAAGAAATAAAAAGAGTCAATATATAATGAATAATGCAATGAATGAGATAAAAAAAACACTCTGGAGGGAACCAACAGTAGAACAACAGAGGCAGAAGATAGGATAAGTGAGGTAGAAGATAGAATGGTAGAAATAAATGAAACAGGAAAAAAGAAAAAAGAATTAAAAGAAATGAGGACAACCTCAGAGACCTCTGGAACAATGTTAAATGCCCCAACATTCAAGTCATAGGAGTCCCAGAAGAAGAAGACAAAAAGAAAGACCATGAGAAAATACTTGAGGAGATAATAGTTGAAAACTTCCCTAAAATGGGGAGGGAAATAATCACCCAAGTCCAAGAAATCCAGACAGTTCCAAACAGGATAAACCCAAGGTGAAACACCCCAGGACACATATTAATCAAATTAACAAAGATCAAACACAAAGAACAAATATTAAAAGCAGCAAGGGAAAAACAACAAATAACACACAAGAGGATTCCTATAAGGATAACAGCTGATCTTTCAATAGAAACTCTTCAGGCCAGAAGGGAATGGCAGGACATACTTAAAGTGATGAAAGAAAATAAACCTACAGTCCAGGTTACTGTACCCAGCAAGGATCTCATTTAAATATTAAGGAGAAATCAAAAGCTTTACAGACAAGCAAAAGCTGAGAGAATTCAGCACCACCAAACCAGCTCTCCAACAAATGCTAAAGGATCTTCTCTAGACAGGAAACACAGAAAGGGTGTATAAACTCGAACCCCAAACAATAAAGTAAATGGTAACGGGATCATACTTATCAATAATTACCTTAAATGTAAATGCATTGAACGCCCAAACCAAAACACAAAGATGGCTGAATGGATACAAAAACAAAAACCCCTATATATGTTGTCTACAAGAGACCCACCTTGAAACAAGGGACACACACAGACTAAAAGTGAAGGGCTGGAAAAAGATATTCTATGCAAATAGAGACCAAAAGAAAGCAGGAGTAGCAATACTCATATCAGATTAAAATAGACTTTAAAACAAAGGCTATGAAAAGAGACAAAGATGGACACTACATAATGATCAAAGGATCAATCCAAGAAGAAGCTATAACATTTATAAATATATATGCACCTAACATAGGAACACCACAATATGTAAGACAAATGCTAACAAGTATGAAAAGGGAAATTAACAATAACACAATAATAGTGGGAAACTTTAATACCCCACTCATACCTATGGATAGATCAACTAAACAGAAAATTGACAAGGAAACACAAACTTTAAATGATACAATAGACCAGTTAGACCTAATTGATACCTATAGGACATTTCACCCCAAAACAATGAATTTCACCTTTTTCTCAAGCGCACATGGAACCTTCTCCAGGATAGATCACATCCTGGGCCATAAATCTAGCCTTGGTAAATTCAAAAAAAATTGAAATCATTCCAAGCATCTTTTCTGACCAAAGTGCAGTAAGATTAGACATCAATTACAGGAGAAAAAATATTAAAAATTCCAACATATGGAGGCTGAACATAATGCTGCTGAATAACCAACAAATCACAGAAGAAATCAAAAAAGAAATTAAAATGTGCATAGAAATGAATGAAAATGAAAACACAACAACCCCAAACCTATGGGACACTGTAAAAGCAATGCTAAGGGGAAGGTTCATAGCAATACAGGCTTACATCAAGAAATAAGAAAAAAGTCAAATAAACAACCTAACTCTACACCTAAAGCAACTTGAAAAGGAAGAAATGAAGAACTCCAGGGTTAGTAGAAGGAAAGAAATCTTAAAAATTAGGGCAGAAATTAATGCAAAGAAACGAAAGAGACCATAGCAAAAATCAACAAAGCCAAAAGTTGGTTGTTTGAGAAGATAAATAAAATTGACAAACCGTTAGCCTGACTCATCAAGAAACAAAGGGAGAAAAATCAAATCAATAATATTAGAAATGAAAATGGAGAGATCACAACAGACAATACAGAAATACAAAGGATTATATGAGACTATTATCAGCAACTATATGCAAATAAAATGGACAACTTGGAAGAAATGGGCAAATTCTTAGAAAAGCACAACTTTCCAAAACTGAACCAGGAAGATATAGAAAATCTTAACAGACCCATCACAAGCATTGAAATTGAAACTATAATCAGAAATGTTCCAACAAACAAAAGCCCAGGACCAGACAGCTTCACAGCTGAATTCTACCAAAAATTTAGAGAAGAGCTAACACCTATCCTACTCAAACTCTTCCAGAAAATTGCAGAGGAAGGTAAACCTCCAAACTCATTCAATGAGGCCACCATCACCCTAATACCAAAACCTGACAAAGATGCCAGAAAAAAAGAAAACTACAGGCCAATATCACGGATGAATATAGATGCAAGAATCCTTAACAAAATTCTAGCAAACAGAATCCAACAACATATTAAAAATATCATACATTATGACCAAGTGGGCTTTATCCCAGGGATGCAAGGATGCAAGGATTCTTCAATATCCACAAGTCAATCAATGTAATACATTGAAATTGAAAAATAAAAACCACATGATTATCTCAATAGATACAGAGAAAGCCTTTGACAAAATTCAACATCCATTTTGATAAAAAACCCTCCGGAAAGCAGGAATAGAAGGAACATACTTCAACATAATAAAAGCTATATGTGACAAACCTACAGGAAACATAATCCTCAATAATGAATAAATGAAAGCATTTCCACAAACCCGCAGGAAACATTATCCTCAATAGTGAATAAATGAAAACACTTCCACTCAAGTCAGGAACAAGTCAAGGGTGCCCACTCTTACCACTACTACTCAACATAGTTTTGGAAGTTTTGGCCACAGCAATCAGAGCAGAAAAAGAAAAGGAATCCAGATTGGAAAAGAAGAAGTAAAACTCTCACTGTTTGCAGGTGACATGATCCTCTACATAGAAAACCCTAAAGACTCCACCAGAAAATTACTAGAGCTAATCAATGAATATAGTAAAGTTGCAGGATATAAAATCAACACACAGAAATCCCTTGCATTCCTATACACTAACAATGAGAAAACAGAGAAATTAAGGAAACAATTCCATTCACCATTGCAATCAAAAGAATAAAATACTTAGGAATATATCTACCTAAAGAAACAAAAGATCTATATATAGAAGACTATAAAACATTGGTGAAAGAAATCAAAGAGGACACAAATAGATGGAGAAATATACCATGTTCATGGCTTGGAAGAATCAATATAGTGAAAATGATTATCCAAAGCAATCTATAGATTCAATGCAATCCCTATCAAGCTACCAATGGTATTTTTTGGTGAACTAGAACAAATAATTTCACAATTTGTATGGAAATACAAAAAACCACGAATGGCCAAAGCAATCCTGAGAAAGAAGAATGGAACTGGAGATATCAACCTGCCTGACTTCAGTTAAATAAGCAGGGTGACAGTATACAGCCTTGACGTACTCCTTTTCCTATTTGGAACCAGTCTGTTGTTCCATGTCCAGTTCTAACTGTTGCTTCCTGATCTGCATACAGGTTTCTCAAGAGGCAGGTCGGGTGGTCTGGTATGCCCATCTCTTTCAGAATTTTCCACAGTTGATTGTGATCCACACAGTCAAAGGCTTTAGCATAGTCAATAAAGCAGAAATAGATATTTCTCTGGAACTCTCTTGCTTTTTCGATGATCCAGCAGATGTTGGCAATTTGATCTGTGGTTCCTCTGCCTTTTCTAAAACCAGCTTGAACATTAGGCAGTTCACAGTTCACATATTGCTGAAGCCTGGCTTGGAGAATTTTGAGCATTACTTTACTAGCATGTGAGATGAGTGCAATTGTGTGGTAGTTTGAGCATTCTTTGACATTGCCTTTCTTTGGGATTGGAATGAAAATTGACCTTTTCCAGTTCTGTGGCTACTGCTGAGTTTTCAAAGTTTGCTGGCATATTGAGTGCAGCACTTTCACAGCATCATCTTTCAGAATTTGAAATACCTCAACTGGAATTCCATCACCTCCACTAGCTTTGTTCATAGTGATGCTTCTTAAGGCCCACCTGACTTCATATTCCAGGATGTCTGGCTCTAGGTGAGTGATCACACTATCATGATTATCTGGGTCGTGAAGCTCTTTTTTGTACAGTTCTGTGTATTCTTGCCACCTCTTCTTAAAATTGTCTGCTTCTGTTAGGTCCGTACCATTTCTGTCCTTTATCGAGCCCATCTTTGCATGAAATGTTCCCTTGGTATCCCTAATTTTCTTGAAGAGATCTCTAGTCTTTCCCATTCTGTTGTTTTCCTCTATTTCTTTGCATTGATCACTGAGGAAGGCTTTCTTATCTCTTCTTGCTATTCTTTGAAACTCTGCATTCAGATGCTTCTATCTTTCCTTTTCTCCTTTGCTTTTCGCTTCTCTTCTTGTCACAGCTATTTGTAAGGCCTCCTCAGACAGCCATTTTGTTTTTCTGCATTTTTTCCCATGGGGATGGTCCTGATCCCTGTCTCCTGTACAATGTCATGAACCTCTGTCCATAGTTCATCAGCACTCTGTCTATAAGATCTAGTCCCTTAAATCTATTTGTCACTTCCACTGTGTAATCATAAGGGATTTGATTTAGGTCATATCTCAATGGTCTAGTGGTTTTCCCCACTTTCTTCAATTTCAGTCTGAAAATGCCAATAAGGAGTTCATGATCTGAGCCACAGTCAGCTGCTGGTCTTGTTTTTGCTGACTCTATAGAGCTTCTCCATCCTTGGCTGCAAAAAATATAATCAATCTGATTTCGGTGTTGACCATCTGTTGATGTCCATGTGTAGAGTCTTCTCTTGTGTTGTTGGAAGAGGGCATTTGCTATGACCAGTGCGTTCTCTTGGCAAAACTCTGTTAGCCTTCGCCCTGTTTCATTCTGTATTCCAAGGCCAAATTTGCCTGTTACTCCAGGTGTTCCTCCACTTCCTACTTTTGCATTCCAGTTGCCTATAATGAAAAGGACATCTTTTTTGGGTGTTAGTTCTAAAATGTCTTGGAGATCTTCATAGAACTGTTCAACTTCAGCTTCTTCAGTGTTACTGGTTGGGGCATAGGCTTGGATTACCATGATATTGAATGGTTTGCATTGGAAATGAACAGAGATCATTCTGTCGTTTTTGAAATTGTATCCAAATACTGGATTTTGGACTCTTTTGTTGACCGTGATGGCTACTCCATTTCTTCTAATGGATTCCTGCCCACAGTAGTGGATATAATAGTCATCTGAGTTAAATTCACCCATTCCAGTCCATTTTAGTTCACTGATTCCTAGAATGTCAACATTCACTCTTGCCATCTCCTGTTTGACCACTTCCAATTTGCCTTGATTCATGGACCTGACATTCCAGGTTCCTATGCAATATTGCTCTTTACAGCATCGGACCTTGCTTCTATCACCAGTCACATCCACAACTGGTATTGTTTTATTTCTCCACTGATCTTCAGTAGCATATTGGGCACCTACTGACCCAGGGAGTTCCCCTGTCAGTGTCCTATCATTTTGCCTTTTCATACTGTTCATGGGGTTCTCAAGGCAAGAATACTGAAGTGATTTGCCATTCCCTTCTCCAGTGGACCACATTCTGTCAGACCTCTCCACCATGACCCGCCCGTCTTGGGTGGCCCCACAGGGCATGGCTTAGTTTCATTTAGTTAGACAAGGCTGTGGTCCGTGTGATCAGATTGGCTAGTTTTCTGTGATTATGGTTTCAGTGTTCTGCCCTCTGATGCCCTCTTGCAACACCTACCATCTTACTTGGGTTTCTCTTACCTTGGACATGGGGTATCTCTTCACGGCTGCTCCAACAATGCACAGCCACTGCTCTGTACCTTGGACTAGGGGTATCTCCTCACGGCCACCCCTCCTGACCTTGGACGTGGAGTAGCTCCTCTTGGCCCTCCTACGCCAGCACAGCGACTGCTCCTTGGACGTGGGGTTGCTCCTCTCGGCCACCTCCCCTGACCTCGGACAAATCAAAACCTCAATGAGGTACCATTTCATGCCAGTCAGAAAGGCTGCTATCCAAAAGTCTACAAGCAATAAATGCTGGAGAAGGTGTGGAGAAAAGGGAACCCTCTTACACTGTTGGTGGGAATGCAAACTAGTATAGCCACTATGGAGAACAGTGTGGAGATTCCTTAAAAAACTGCAAATAGAACTGCTTTATGACCCAGCAATCCCACTGCTGGGCGTATACATGGAGGAAACCAGAATTGAAAGAGACACATGTACCCCAGTGTTCATCGCAGCACTGTTTATAATAGCCAGGACATGGAAGCAACCTAGATGTCCATCAGCAGACAAATGGATAAGAAAGCTGTGGTACATATACACAATGGAGTATTACTCAGCCATTAAAAAGAATACTTTTGAATAAGTTCTAATGAGGTGGATGAAACTGGAGCCTATTATACAGAGTGAAGTAAGCCAGAAAGAAAAACACCAATACAGTATACTAACACATATATATGGAATTTAGAAAGATGGTAATGATAACCCTATATGTGAGACAGCAAAAGAGACACAGATGTATAGAACAGTGTTTTGGACTCTATGGGAGAGGGCGAGGGTGGGACGATATGGGAGAATGGCATTGAAACATGTAAATTATTATATATGACATGAATTACCAGTCCAGGTTTGATGCAGGATACAGGATGCTCAGGGCTGGTACACTGGGATGACCCAGAGGGATGGGATGGGGAGGGAGGTAGGAGGAGCATTCAGGATGGGGAACCCATGTACACCCGTGGCAGATTCATGTCAATGTATGGCAAAACCAATACAATATTGTAAAGTAAAAAAAAATAAACTGAGATTAAAAAAAGAAAAAAAGAAAAAATCAGTTGGCCTGTTATACAGAGACCCTTTCACTTAGTTCTTTCAACAACAACAATAAAAATGTATACTCTTATGATGGAGCACTACTATTGCCATTTAACCAGTGACACTAAATCTAGGGCATGGACGTTATGATGCCTGTTATAGGTGGTTCTAGCAGCATTTAAATAATTCTTATTTTCAGGCCAAGATATGTTTATTCATTCTTAGACTTATAAAACTTCTGTATATTTACTAAATGTAATTTATTAATATATAATCCAGTAAACTACTATAGGGGAAGACTTTAACTCCTTTCCTCATTCCTAGATATTTATTTCTTTTTTAACAAGCTGCAAATGAAATTGGCCAAGTCTTTGGCTGCACTTACTGATGAAAGATCAAGAGAACATGAAACGACATCTCAAAAGGAACAGTTAATAATCACTAGCATGTACTGGGGACCTTACCACATGCCAGGCACTGCTGGGTTAAAGATGTGAGCTCATTTAATTGTCACAGTAACCTTATAAAGTGGGTGGTTTTATATTTTTGGCTTAATGATGAGGGGAATCAGAGTTAAAGATGAATAGCTTGCCTAATACCACAGTTAGAGAGTGGCAGAATTTCATCCAGGCAGTCTGATGATCTCAATTCTACAGTATAGATGATAGGAAAATTTTAAATATCATAGTATCTTAGAAAACATTTATGAAAAACTGTGAGAGAAACTAAGCAAGTCTCTCAAGTTCTTTGTAAAGAAAACTGTCATTAAATTTCAGTCTAAAGTTTTAAATGGTCTAAATAAGTAGTTACCCACAGAAAATAGTAATTGTTCTATGAAGGTTCCGAGAGAAAGGACAGTTGAGCAACTTTGCTTCCAGGTAGCTTGTTCCAGCTTCAGTTCAGTTCAGTTGCTCAGTCGTGTCCGACTCTTTGCGACCCATGAATCGCAGCACGCCAGGCCTCCCTGTCCAGCACCAACTCCTCGGGTTCACTCAGACTCACGTCTATCAAGTTGGTGATGCCATCCAGCCATCTCATCTTGTCATCCCCTTCTCCTCCTGCCCCCAATCTCTCCCAGCATCATAGTCTTTTCCAATGAGTCAACTCTTCACATGAGGTGGCCAAAGTACTGGAGTTTCAGCTTTAGCATCATTCCTTAGCCTATGTTAAATAGGACATTAAAAAAATTTGTATTGGTTTTGTACCTGGCTTTGATTGAAAAAGAAAAAGCAAGAAGCAGAGAGAGAGACACACACACAGACAGACGGAGAGAGACAGAGAGAGGGAGGAATGGAAAAAACAGATTAATTAAAAACAATCTTTTAAGCAAATGTTTCTTCTTTACTGGCAAAACAATCAGTAATACTTGGAATAATAAGAAGACCAACAGCACCGACTAATGCAAAGCAGGTTCACTTAGGTTCATTTTGCTTTGCTGAGACATTAAAGGAAGTGAGTGAATACAATCAAACGGTTTTGTTTGGACCTTGTTGAAAATCTAATAGGTAGTTTCCTTGGGTTCCTTTTTTCACTTCCTTTTGTTGCTGTCATTTAACTCTTAGTTATCCAGAAATCCATTAAATAAGACAATTTATTTCTTGTGCATCATGTGTTAATTTAGGGCTCGCTGTGTCACTCCGTGAACAAGAGTGAGATGCTAAGCTACCCATCCCAGACAGGAATTTTGAAGCAAACTTTCTTCTGACAAGAGGGCTGGACAGGAGAGAGGTTTGTGGAATAAGTGAGGCCTCTTTAATCTTTATTTCAGGTCCTCCAATACCTCTTACAAACGTTTTCGATTACTCAAATGTGGCTCTCTTATTTTTTGAGGTTAGGGTTTATAAAATTTAGTATGTGTCAAAAAAAATAAAAATAAAACACAGAAAAAAAAAAACAAAATAACAGAAATGAAACAAAACAGAAATAAATCTCTTAACAAGTATAATAATAAATATGCAAAATAAGTCATTTAAAAGAAAATAAATAAAATAAATAAAGTTGGTGATACACACACACACAAAAAAAAAATTTAGTATGTGTCAAAATCACCTGAGGGGCTGGCTAAAACACACTGTTGGGTCCCGCCCCCAGAATTTCCAATTTAGAGTGAGGCCATGGATTTTATGCCTGACCCATTCTTCAGTGATCCTGATGTTGCTGGTCTGGGGGCAGTCCTTTGCAAAACACACTCTAAGTTATGTGGAGGCATGCTTTTGCTAGGCTGACCATTCTGAAATCTAGAATCGACATTTTTTCCTACGTGTCCCCTTCTGTCACTGAGTCACTTTTTAGGAACTCCAGCCGTGCAGCTTATGCGGTTTACACAACTCTACAGGTCGTGAACACTGGTGACTTGTACAAGGCTAGGCACCTGTTACAGACTCTGCTAATCAGAACATTTCTCTGGGAATTTTTTTTTTTAATTGAGATCAGAAAGGTGCAAATCTCTCTCGTGCTCTCTCTGGTACAAAGTGCCAGGGCATGATATGTAGGAGGTCTTGGCATTTCCTGTATGTTATGTAACCATTGCCTTCTCCGTAGGTTACATTTATGTTATGTAACCTACGGAGAAGGCCATGGCAACCCACTCCAGTACTCTTGCCCGGACAATCCCATGGACGGAGGAGCCTGGCAGGCTGCGGTCCATGGGGTCGCTAAGAGTCAGACATGACTAAAGCGACTTAGCAGCAGCAGCAGCATGTAACCTAGTCCAAAGGGCAAAGGATAAAGTAGATTTGCTATGAGAAGCAGTGGTGAGAGATGGAGAAGCATGGGGGGATTGAATTCCAGCTATCCCTGTGACTACCTTTCCTGTTATTTGGATAAGTGAAATGAACTAGTAACCTGCCAAACAAATTGCCTTTTCTCCTAGCCAGCCAGAATTGGGTTTTGCTACTTACTACAGAAAATATACAGCCCTTTCATCTGTATTTGTCAATGCATGCATTTCTCATAAGGAGTTAAAACCATGTAAAACCAGGTAGCAAAGCACAAATATTTAGTGCACAAGTAAACTGGCTTATGGAAATACATCCCAAATCATTTGACTCAGAAAACACATTTCTAATGACAGAACTTAAGAGGAACAAATTCTTGCTCATATACGTCCCATCTAAGCTCACCATGACTGTTTGAAAACCTGGCCCCAATGTCGGTCTCTTCAGCCAGACCATCAGGAAGCAGAAGGAATATTTTACAACCAAGAAACTCATATTCTTTACAGCCAAGACCACATAAATAGCTTCCAAAACACACTCGGAGGCTCTAGGGTGACCCACTCTTCCCACTTTAATCAAGACTATCCTAGTTTAAAAATGAAAGTCACGTGGGATACATGTGTCTTTTTAAATTGTGGTTTTCTCAGGGTTGGGAAGATCCCTTGGAGAAGAAAATGGCAACCCACTCCGGTACTATTGCCTGGAAAATCCATGGATGGAGGACCCCATGGACTCCATGGGGTCGCAGAGTCGGACATGACTGAGCGACTTCACTTTCACTTTCTTTTCTCAGGGTATATGACCAAGAGTGAGTTTGCTGGGTCATATGGTAGTTTTATTCCTAGTTTCTTAAGGAATCTCTGTACTGTTCTTCAGGCTTCCCAGGTGGTGCTAGTGGTAAAGAACCCACCTGCCAATGCAGGAGACCTGAGATGCGGGTTTGATCCCTGGGTCAGGAAGATTCCCTGGAGGAGGGCATGGCAACCCACTCCAGTATTCTTACCTGGAGAATCCCATGGACAGAGGAGCCTGGTGGGCTACAATGCACAGAGTCACATAGTCGGGCATGACTGAAGCATCTTAGCCCTCACGCATACTGTTCTCCATAGTGGCTATATCAATTTATATTCCCACCAACAGTGCAAGAGGTTCCCTTTTCTCTGCAGCCTCTCCAGCGTTTATTGATTGTAGGCTTTTTGATGATGGTATCTGACTGGTGTGAGGTGATACCTCATTGTCGTTTTGACTTGCATTTCTCTAATAGTAAGCAATGGTCGGAGGGAGGCTCAAAAGGGATGGGATATGACAGTTATAATTGATTCACGTTGTTGTACAGCAGAGACCAATACAACATTGTGAAGCAATTGTCTTCCAGTTAAAATATAAAATAAAACTAAAGTCCCATGTCTCCGGAATCCCTTCAAGTCTTCAACAAACCAAGACAGTTGGACAACCCACACTGAGCCCACTGTTTACTGAAGCAGTGATTTTCTGCCCTTTTCTTCTAAGAAAACTGTGGTCTTTCAAAATGGAAACTGAAAACTAAAACCTGATGGTTTTGGTTCCAAGAGAGCAGGAGATGAATGAAACCTTAGCAAATGCTCACATTAACTACCCATTCTTGGCACATCATTGATCTGTGACCATGCTATTCTAGGTAGATTTTTCCCTGCATTGAGGACCAAGCTTAGCAAATTTCTTCTTTTCCTTTTCACTATTTATCTAGCACAGTTGAAAATTTGTCTTTATGCAGACCAGTTAATGTTAAACTGTGTAGACACTAAAGATGCTGATGTGCTTCCCAGACTGTTACTAGTCTCCCTCATTTTTATTAGCAAAATCAGCATTATATATAAGTGGCTAATATGTTATCACTATGGTAGCCTTTGGTTTTACATAGAAGACTCTTCTGGACATAATGTCTTAATCTCAGGGCAATTTCTGTTGTTGAAATGGATAAATCATGAATTGACCCAGATTGACCAGTGCTCATTTTGATCAATACTAGGATATTGATTGTATTGTGTTCTAGTCCAGTTATCATTTAACCAAACGCACTGGGTCCTGTCAAAGATACCAAAATACAAAGATAAAATTCACCAAATATCTGCTGAATAAATAAGCATATGGCAGTGTGTCCATTTGGAATATATTATATAAATGTTGACAAGTAATTTAAATGTATATACTTGCAGTTATCTATCACTTCTGGGTTAATGCAAAGCAACAGCTTTCTATTTTACCCAGCAACTCCTCCTTTTTTCCTTCTCTCCAGTTTCTAAGAATCTGCTGTTATTATTGCAGTTCCCTAGGCTTGAAAACCAGGAGGCTTTCACCTTCCATGACCACAAATCACCTGGTCTTGTACATGTCTTATGATAATCTCTGTGGTGCTTCTATTTCAGCTCAGGTCATATTAACTTCAGCCTCGATCATTATATTAATAACAACCTTTTCTCTTGGGGCTCTCCCCTGTTCTCTACACTTTAATCCACTGTGACACTATCATGATACTTATTTCCTTCAAGTGTCATTTGATCATTCTACTAGCATGCTGAAAAACATTCATGACTCATATCAAACAACTGAGTTAAAAAAAAAAAACAGGTGCATATAAAACGATCATTTACAAGATATTTGCAATAATAGTCAAAATTAAAACTGTACTATTTGAATCAATTCTGACCCAAATTTATTTCTGACATTTGGAGCTGGGGTGTCTTTCTAGCTTCCACTGTGGATTTCACATCTTCCCAGTAGTATTTTTGCTACGAAGCTTCTGGGAATTTCTAGGAGGAGTCAGCGCCATGTGATACATTTTGATTTACAGAGAATGATAAACTGGTGGTAATGGAACCAAGCTTGCAAGATCATTTTCCTTTTTTCTTCTGTGAATGCAAAACTTCACAGCTGCTAGTCTGATGAATTAGCCCAACATAGAGTCTTAATTTTTCCCTGTGTTCTTTTCTCTTGCAAAATGCTGTTTATATTCTTTTAAGAAATCACATAGTAAAAAGGCAACATCACATAAAATTAACTGTGACAAAACCTAACTATGAACATAAATATTTATAAAAGTGAATAAAATTTCTGAAAGATTCTAAACAAATGTGAGTTTCAAAAACCAAGATAACTTGAACTGTAGAGCATAGCACTACATTAGACATTTCAAGAAAGAATGAAACTTTTCCCTCAAGTGGGTTAGAATAGCTTGATGAACAAAAATAAAAGACAGAGGGACTTTCCTGGCAGTGCAGTGGGTAGGACTCTGTGCTTCCATGGCAGGGGGAATGGGTTTGATCCCTGGACTGGGAATAACATCCTATGGAAAAGTCAAACAAACATTTTGGCTAGCCCAATAGATAAAAAGAGGATAGGTAGAGAATAGCCAAAGTGTTTTAGTTGAAGGAAATATAAGTAGATAAGAAAGAAGTGACTGCCTGGGATTTGGGGAAACAAAGAGAGCAAGTCAAGCTGAAGTTTAAGAGATGGGTGCAATCTACCAGGAAGAAAAGTGGGAGGAAGCATTCCAGGGGAAGGATATGAACAAAGAGCCATGAAAAGGGTCTCACTTAGAGCATCACCAGGCATGTTGGATGGCCAAAGCTCAAGATAGAAAAAGGAAAAAGTGAAACCACTTAGTTATGTCCAACTCTTTGCAACCCCATAGACTGTAGCATACTAGGCTCCTCCATCCATGGGATTTTCCAGGCAAGGGTACTGGATTGGGTTGCCATTTCCTTCTCCAGAGATCTTCCCGAACCAGGATTGAACCTGGGTCTCCCACATTGCAGGCAGATGCTTTACCATCTGAGTCACCAGGGAAGCCTCTAATTTATTACTTATTATTGAATAATAATAGATTTACTTTTAAGTGCCTCAGATGGAGGGTTTCCAGATTTGTCAAATAAAAATCATGATTCCCAGTTTATACCTTCACATTCCATGGTTACCAGAGATGTTCTGTGAAAGGCATGATGTCTTCACCACTTGGAAGATGCCAGATTGATTGAGCAGCCAGTAAAGGCACATCTGAAGCACCAGCTCAAAGGTGACACTCAGGAGGATGGGGAGCCATTCTAGCAAAAAGCATAGGGATTATATGATGCATCTTTATATACAATGTTCCTAATAGGTAAAATAAATGGGTACAAGAACAAAGAAGTGGTTAGTTATGGTTCCATTTAAAGTTATTTCCAATGAGTCATTCAGGGACTTTATGCTTTTCATTCTCACAAATTAAAGGCTCTGGTCTTCACACAGAGCATATTTGTCAAAGTCCCATTGAATAACAACTATGGCTGCCATTTGGGATCTTTGGACTTCTTGAGTCCATAGACCAATAGGTAAGATTTAGCCAAGGTGGCAAAGACAATTAATCCTGATCATTGGGAGGAGATAATCCTCTTGTTCCATAGTGGTGACCATGTGATCCACTTGGGGGCATCTTAGTAATTACCTTGCCACATTACTTCTGTAATTCATCAGGTATAGTTACCTAGGCATGGTGACAATGAATTCAGTGTCCTCAGGGATTCTGTGTCAAATTCTGTGTCAAATTTGGGTCATGCCACAGGTAAGTCACCAGGTTCAACAGAAACAATCATCAAAGATGAGAGAACATAATGTAGATAGTGAAGGAAGGAAGGACAAGGGTCATTTGCAGACTCCAGGCTCCTGCTTCTAAGTTTACTCATAAGAGAAACTATCAGAATCCTACAAGATCCGCTCCCAAAACCTATATGAGGAAATGGACCTAAATAATGCAGTGGATCAGTATTGGTAAATATGGGGCTGGGTTGCCTAGACTCACCTCCAAGAAAGGAGTTGCCACTCAGTTGTAAGCAGTATAGTCAGTTCCTTTGGTGTCTACTTCAGCAGGGAATGGCAACCCACTCCAGTGTTCTTGCCTGGGAAATCCCCCATGGAGAGAGGAGCCTGGTGGGCTATAGTCCATGGGGTCACAAAGAGTCAGACACGACTGAGCAACTAACACTAACACTGGGTGTCTACTTCAATTTCAGAGAGTCATCTGATCTAAGCTCTTCCCAGGTAACCCACGGCTGGTGACTGAGGGAGTCACTGGCAGGAAGACCTGGCCATCTTGACCCAAGATGGGACCGCTTCCATGTCTCTCTGGAGTGCTTTCCTGGGTTGGGTGAGGGTTTGGCAGGCTGTGTTGCTCTTCAGCTTCTCCTCTGCCCACTAATGATCCCCTTTCTTAATTTCACAGATGTTGATCTCCAATAAGCATCTCACATTCCAAACCCAACCTAAGATAACTGACAAAGGATTTGAAAGGATGTAAACTGGGTTTCCGAGAAGGCAATGGCACCCCACTCCAGTACTCTTGCCTGGAAAATCCCATGGACAGAGGAGCCTGGTAGGCTGCAGTCCATGGGGTCGCCAAGAGTCGGACACGACTGAGCGACTTCACTTTCACTTTGCACTTTCATGCATTAGAGAAGGAAATGGCAACCCACTCCAGTGTTCTTGCCTGGAGAATCCCAGGGACGGGGGAGCCTGGTGGGCTGCTGTCTATGGGGTCGCACAGAGTCGGACACGACTGAAGCAACTTAGCAGCAGCAGCAGCAGCAAACTGGGTTTCTAGGGATATATTAAGACTTATGTAACCCCAGGGGCAAGTTCTTATTTATAATTAACAATTACATGTGCACCCTATCACCTGATGAAGCAGTAGAAACAATAGTTATTAAAAGAAACATTTTTTGATCCAGAAAATCTAAGCTTGCATCTTGACTCTACCACTCCCTTACATCAGTGATTCTCAATTGGGATAATCCCAACACACTTTGCAATATTTGGAAGCATTTGTAATGGTTGAAAACAGAATGAGATGCCACCAACAAGTGTGGATAGAGACCATGAACACTGTTCACCATCCTACAAGGCACAGGACAGCATGCACAGTGATGGAATCCCACTCTCACATTTCAGTGGAGTTAAGGTTGAGAAACCCTGCCCTAAATGACTAACCTTCTGGGAATTACCTGCTCTTACTAATTACATTCATTTCCTCTTGTTGCCATAATAACCACAAATTGGATGGCTTAAAACAACTCAAATTGATTCTCTTACCATAGTGGAGGCCAGAAGTTGGAAACCAGGCTCACTTGGCTAAAGTCAAGGTCCTGGTAGGGCTTGTTCTTCTGGACAGTCTAGAGAAGAACCTGTTTGCCTTACCTCTTCCTTCTTCTAGCAGTCATCTGGTTCGTGGAGCTTTCTTGTATCACTCCACCCTCTGCCGTCATAATAACGTCTTCTACTCTGTGTGTCTTGACTCTGCTTCTCCCCTTATATTAGGAGTCTTGTGATTACATCAAGCCCAGAAAATCTCTCCATCTCATCCTTTGGGATCACGCTATCTACCATACTAAACCTCAGTTTTCTCATCTGCAAAGTGGAGACAGTGAGAGGGCATGTGGGCTTCAGTGGTTGCCACTTATGGGCTCAGCACGGGCTTAGTTGACCCTTGGCATATGGAATCTTCTGGACCAGGGATCAAACCTGTGTCTCCTACACTGGCAGGCAGATTCTTTTTCTTTTTTTCTTTATTGAGGGAAAATTGCTTTACAGAATTTTTTTGTTTTCTGTCAAATCTCAACATGTATCAGCTATCAGTTCAGTTCAATTCAGTCGCTCAGTCGTGTCTGACTCTTTGCGACCCCCTGAATCACAGCACGCCAGGCCTCCCTGTCCATCAGCAACTCCCGGAGTTCACTCAGACTCACGTCCATTGAGTCAGTGATGCCACCCAGCCATCTCATCCTCTGTCGTCCCCTTCTCCTCCTGCCCATAGGTTTACACATATCCCCTCCCTTTAGAACCTCCCTCCTATCTCCCGCCCCATCCCAACCCTTGGATTGATACAGAGCCCCTGTTTGAGTTTTCTGAGGGCAGGCAGATTCTTAACCACTAGACCACCAGGGGAGTCCTGACATAATTATTGCTAACATTTTTGAGTCCTAACTAATATTATTTAACTAGGGCTATAATATTAATTCCACCTGTAATTCAGGTGACTCAGGTTATATCCCTGGGTCGAGAAGATTCCCTGGAGAAGAAAATGGCAACCCACTCCAGTATTCTTGCCTGGAGAACCCCATGGACAGAGGAGCCTGGTGGGCTGCCGTCCACATGGTTGCAAAGAGTCAGACATGACTGAGTGACTAACATTTTCACATAATATTAATAGAGTACACACTAGGCTATGCTATAAATAGTGCACATGGTATTTATATCATAGTGCAAAAACTATAACTACCAGAGTTTTATCTAGGATGGCAGACACAGCAAGTGCTTCCATATTTCCTGGATACTTCTAAGCAAGCCTCTGGCTTTGGCAAAGCAAAAGATTTCTAGTGGTACATCTTATTACATGGGTGGTCGAGTTATTGAACTCTGTTGACAAAGGGCTGGATTTTCCGGCAAGATGGAGCTTCATTAAAATTCTGCAGAGACTGAAAATTCAATAATCTTTCTCACAAAGCACTGCATGAGCAGGGCTGATTAGGCAATTTCTCTCTCATTCCATTTCTTTTGCTAAAAGCATTGTTACTTCTTGTTTGGTACAAAAAGACAATCATTAAATGAGCATTCGCTATAGGTGATTAAGCAGAAAGTTTTAAAGGTGCACTGACTCCTTTCTCAAGGCCTAATTGAGGGCTTGAAAAGGGAGGGAAAAAATTAAACAAAGCATCATTTCCATATTCTGGACTGAAATATGCAAAACATGATGCTAATAAGTATTTTGCAGCTTATTTCTTTTAGACTCTTGATCTCCTTGTTTACTCAAATTTGCTTCTTCTCCACCAATCCACTGCCACCTTCTTCTTTAAACATTTTTTTTTTAACTTGGAGTGCCTTCTTTTTCTACTGTACCACCCTCTTTTTACTCAGCTACATTTTCCCAGAAGAATTAGCTCATGCTGCACATAATACACAAGTTTGCCCAAAGAGTTTCACATTCCTGCAATTAAATCTATCATAGTTATTGAAACTGAGAGTAGATAATATCAAATACCTTTATTTCAATTCCCACTTAATATCTAATACTTGGTTGTATCAGTGGAGTAACTCTAGAAACCTGGACTACCACGTGTAAATAAGATTTCAGGATAAGACTAAGACGCTTTCTCCTTTCATTCATGTATATTCTCTCTTTCTCGCCTCTTCTCTGTCTTTATTTTTATATCCTAGCAAAAACAGTCTTTGTCATGGTAGCTTTCTCTACAGAACATTACTAAGCTGGGTTTTCCATGAGGGCAGAGATTTTTTTAACATCTGTTACTTTCACTGATACATATATCAAGTACTTAGAAGAGGGTCAAGCACATAGTTATTCAATAAATACTTGCCTAGTTAATTAATTAATCTTGAGGGCAATAACAGGTAAGATCTGTCCCATGAAGATACCCTATCTGTCATGGCAGTTTGGCATTCTTCAACTTGAGTTTTTTATTAAGATGGGAAAACCATTAATTGAAAATATCAACCTGCACTATGAGAAAATAAAGTTATATCTGCCATTGTCTATTATTTTAGGTTTAATTATACTTAAGGAAAATGGAAATTATATCTACTGGGATTCTGATAAAATATTTATTTCTCTTACTTAAGGAGTCTTTGAAAGATCTTTACTAGGTATTCCTAAGAATCTCTTCTAGTCTGGGCCAAATTCCTCCATCTTGCACCATCCAGGTCCTACTGATCCTCTTAAGCTCAAGACAGTCAGTTCTTGTCCCATAACATGCTCTAGGATGTCACCTTTTTACGTCAGGACTTTTATCCTCAATATTTTACAAACAAGTCTAAAGATCAGACTTTAATCTGCAGGTCTTTATCTACTCTATTACAAAGAGTATTTTAATCCCAGCCAATGCTTTTGTAAAATACCTGCTGTGAATTACTCACATGGTCAGTTTCCAGAAGGTTCCACGTGCCCTGACTCAGCTGAACACCTTTAAGTCCTGCCCCTGTGTCTTGCAGGTGCCTCTGCAATAGGAAGGACATTGTATTTGGCTTCCTTTGGCCAAAAGAGAAACAGGTATGCTCCTTTACAGGAGAAATCTCTTTATAGCAAACTCCATGGGCCTCCCAAATATTCATATTTGGTTATATGAGAATTAGAAAATATAAAATTCATCTCAAGTCCCAGAGCTTGGTCTCCCTGTGTCATGAGTTTTGAAATGAAGAGGAGTCAGACAGGATGGACAGAGTGATATGACTGGCAGAAAGGGTGGTGTCTTCCTTGTGGCAGGCTGGATGGAAGCTCATTGCAGGACAGCTGTACCATAAGCCAAGTTATGGAAATCCCAGGCAAGAGAGACAGAAGCTAGACATCAAGAGGGCTGAGATGGTACCCCGGGCAATTGGAGAACTCCTGTAGCTGACTGACCCTGACAGGCCAGTTCAAGACCCTGAGAAAGCTTGATTCTGAGCAAAGGCTTCAGGGCAGTGACAACTATGGAAGGCAGGGAAGAAAGTAGTAAAACCTGTATTATGGGCAACAGCAGGACCAGGCCAAAAGATGACTAATATTTATGTAATTTGAGGCCAGTCAGCCAGAAGGCAATGGATAAGGAACTCTTTGGATTCTAAAGAACCCAGGCTCCAGCTCCTTGCCCTAGTCTGCTCTTCTTTCCACATAACTGCCATGTTCTATGCAAAATCACAAGACAATCCATCGTTGTAGCCAGCTCACATGCTAGCTCTTTCATTTGCGTTGTCCATCTTCAGTTCCCACTTTGGAATCCTATGAAAGTGAAAGTGAAAGTTGCTCAGTCGTGTCTGACTCTTTGTGACCCCATGGAGTATACAGTCCATGGAGTTCTCCAGGCCAGAATACTGGAGTGGGTAACCTTTCCCTTCTCCAGGGGATCTTCCCAACCCAGGGTCTCCCGCATTGCAGGCAAATTCTTTACCAACTGAACCACAAGGGGAGCCCTTGGAATCTTATGCCCTCAGTAAATTTTCTTCTTCACTTTCCTTGAAAGAAACCTACTCTCAAAGTGCTGAAATGGCAAAATAATTTTGTGTTCTGGATGACTTAAGTGTTTGAATCAGTGGACTGAGTCAAACAGGTTGCCCTCCTCAATGTGGGTGGATATCACTCAATCTATTGATGACCTGAAGAGAATAAAATGGCATGGCAAGCAGATTCTTTACCATGTGATCTACCACGCAAGCCTTAAAACTGCAATAGAAGGATACATTTCCTCTCTGACAGCTTGAGTGGAATATTGGTCTTGTCTTTCCCTTGTACTCAGATACCATAAAGTGTGAAAGTGTTAGTTGCCCAGTCATATCTGACTCTGTGACCCCATGGACTGTAGCCCAGCAGGCTCCTCTGTCCATGGAATTCTCCAGGCAAGAATACTGGAGTGGGTAGCCATTCCCTTCTCCAGGCATCTTCCTGACCCAGGGATTGAAGAACCCAGGTTACATGCATTGCGGGCGGATTCTTTACCATCTGAGCCATCAGGGAAGGCCCAGGTATCATAAGTTCTCCTGGTTTTCAGGCCTTTGGAGTAAAAGATTAAACTATATCACCAGATTTCCTGCATTTCCAGCTTTCAGACAGCAACTGTGGGACTTAGCTTCTGTATTCAAATGAGCCAGTTCCTCATAATGGCTCTCTCTCTCTCTCTATATATATATATATACACATATATATACATACACACATGTATAATATATCTCACTCATACACATATATACATACATGTTTGTGTGTATATATTTATATACATATATAGTCTGTATCTCTGGGCAATCCTGAAAAATATAAAATGTGATGAAATATTTCTGATTTTCTTTATTAAATACAAAATATGGAAATAACACTTTCCCTTTACTACTCAGAGACAGGACTGTGAGCATCCATTTTCAATAGAATGTTCAATGGTCATTTTTGAGATGCTGTGTCTTTTCCCTCAGGCTCACAGTCATCATCTCTTACAGATATTAGGGGGCCTGTCTCCAGTGGAAACAGAGCTGACAAAACCACAAAGATACGAAATAAAGATTTTAGCTGCTTTTTATCTGAGAACCTATTTTCTGATTCATAAAATAATAGTAAACATTGTCATGATAAGTGGAAAAAGCAAACACAAGCCTAGTACATAATAGGTGCTCAAAACAGTAAATATTAGCATTGTGAAAAGCAGCCAATTAAAATGATTAGTGTATATTAGAGGAAGTAAGAGCAGGAGGGATAGATGAAGGAATGGGAAGATAACACTGGAGTGCAGAAGTGTAAAAACTTTCATATCTTTCCACTGTCCAGTAGCTTTGACTCTACCTGTTAGATTCTCTAAGGTATAGCTCAAAATCTCCACATCAATAATCCAGGATTAATCCCTGTATCTGTCAAGATTCAACCAATAAGGTATACACTTACATACATAAATATATGGGCTTCCCTGGCGGCTTAGACAGTAAAGAATCCACCTGCAATGTGGGAGACCTGGGTTCGATCCCTGGGTTGGGAAGATCCCTTGGAGGAGGGCTTGGCAACCCACTCCAGTATTCTTGCCTGGAGAATCCCCATGGACAGAGGAGCCTGGCAGGCTACAGTCCATGGTGTTGTAAAGACTCAGACATGACTGAGTAACTAAGTGTATGTGTGTATATATATACATACATGCACACATGCATGCATGCTAAATTGCTCAGTCAGACACAACTAAGTGTTTATATAAATACACACACACACACACACACACATGCATGCATGCATGCATGCTAAGTTGCTCAGTCGGACACAACTGAGTATCTAAATGTTTATATATAAATACACACACACACACACACACACACACATACATACATACATGTGTGCATTCTAAGTTGCTCAGTCAGACACAGGTCTTTGTGACCCTATGGACTGTAGCCTGCCAGGCTCCTCTGTCCATGGGGATTATCCAGAATAATGTCCTCTACTTGAAGTCAGCTAACTATGAATGTTAATTAAATTTACAAAATACCTTCACACCAACACCAAGATCAGTGCTTGATGAATAACTGGGAAAGAATCTGCCTGCAGTGCAGGAGACAGGAGACATGGGTTCAACCACTGAATCGGGAAGATCTCCTGGAGGAGGAAATGGCAACCTACTCTAGTATTCCTGCCTGGGAAATTCCATAGGCAGAGGATCCTGGCAGGCCACAGTCCAAAGGTTTGCAAACTGTTGGGCAAAACTAAGCACAAGCACAATAGACTAGCCGAGTTGACACGCAAACTGACCATTACAATCCTTTACCCTGTAAGCCTTTTATTTCCACTGAAGCACTAAACTTTGTGGGTCTTGTTTTAGAATTAGGTAAATAGGCATATGTTTTTCTTCCAACAAAGAAAATATTAAGAACAAAAGACATGAATTAGCTTTGTTGTCTCCCAAAGAACTGAAACTGGAAGTCTATACATATTTGATTAATTACATTTCTCCACAATTACACTTTAATAAAAAATTCTATTTTCAGGTCTCTGAGTTTGCAAGAAGTTTTATCTCTGCAGTACTTTGGCTAAAGGAAGTAGCTAGTGTTCATTTTTTTCATTCTATAGGAGAAAAATTATGTAACTCCAAAAGTAAGACCTTTGGAAGATAAGTGGGGGATGTGTGTGTCTGTGGAAGTTTGTTGAACAAAATAAAGACAACTTCATTTTACCTTTATTTTCTCAGTGTGTGGGCTTCTGTGTCTATATAGATTATAAATTTTAGAAATGCTGTTCACTATGCCTGAACTGTTAATCCCTCACAGATAAAAAAAGTTAGCTTGATATTTAGATATAGATATACTTTATTATTTTAGTAGTAGTTAATGTTAATTACTGGGGGACATGGCAAACAGTCACCAGTTCTGGAAGTACTTTAGAGTTAATCCTTCTATGTGGCTGTTAATCCCACCCACTCAAAAATAAATGAATAAAATAAAGAACCATGAGAAAATAATTTTATCTTGTAGAAAATGCAGAAATAATCATATTGTGCCCTGGAATATGTTTAAGGATAGAAAGAAGGATGAAGAATAATATTCTAATAGAGACAACAATGGATAATTGGGAGATGACCCAAGAAAAGGATGCCTCTTAAAAAAAAAAAAAAAGCAAGCAAGTATATCCAAGTATTATATCTGGGCATATGGTTGTTATTAAGTTGTGTGTGTTAAGTTGTGACGTTAAGTTGTGTCTGACTCTTTTTTGACCCCGTGAACTGTAGCCTGTCAGGCTCCTCTGTCCGTGGAATTTCCCAGGCAAGAATACTGGAGTGAGTTGCCATTTCCTCCCCTGTGGGATCTTTCCAAACCAGGGATCAAACTTGCGTCTGTTGTCTGACAGGCAGATTCTTTACCACTGAGCCACTAGGGAAGCAATCTATAAGTATCAGTTCAGTTCAGTCGCTCAATCGTGTCCGACTCTTTGAGACCCCATGAATTGCAGCACGCCAGGCCTCCCTGTCCATCACCAACTCCCAGAGTTTACTCAAACTCACGTCCATCAAGTTGGTGATGCCATCCAGCCATCTCATCCTCTGTCGTCCCCTTCTCCTCCTGCCCCCAATCCCTCCCAGCATCAGAGTCTTTTCCAATGGTTCAACTCTTCTCATGAGGTGGCCAAAGTACTGGAGTTTCAGCTTTAGCATCAGTCCTTCCAAAGAAATCCCAGGACTGATCTCCTTTAAGATTGACTGGTTGGATCTCCTTGCAGTCCAAGGGACTCTCAAGAGTCTTCTCCAACACCACAGTTCAAAAGCATCAATTCTTCGGCACTCAGCTTTCTTCACCGTCCAGCTCTCACATCCATACATGACCACTGGAAAAACCATAGCCTTGACTAGACAGACCTTTGTTGGCAAAGTAATATCTCTGCTTTTTTTTTTAATTTTTATTTTTACTTTATTTTACTTTAAAAATATGGAACGCTTCACGAATGTGTGTGTCATCCTTGCGCAGGGGCCATGCTAATCTTCTCTGTGTCGTTCCAATTTTAGTATATGTGCTGCCAAAGTGAGCACTCTCTGCTTTTGAATATGCTATCTAGGTTGGTCATAACTTTCCTTCCAAGGAGTAAGCGTCTTTTAATTTCATGGCTGCAATCACCATCTGCAGTAATAACTCCTTATTAGAGATGTGATTTGCAAATATTTTCTTCCATTCCATTTTCTTGATTTTTCTTTGATGTGAAGATGGTTTTTAATTTGACATAGTCCCCCATGTGCTTCCCTGCTGGCTTGGATTGTAAAGGATCTGCCTGCAATGAACGAGACCAGAATTCAGTCCCTGGGTCAGGAAGATCCCCTGGAGAAGGGACTGGATACCCACTCCAGTATTCCTGCCTAGAGAATTCCATGGACAGAGAAGCCTGGCAGGCTACAGTCCATGGGGTCACAAAGAATTGGACATAACTGAGGGATTCACACTTTTACTTCTACATTTCCCATGTATTTATTGAGCTGGTCACATGATCCTTACCCTCCCTTTTGTTGATGTGGTGTATCATATTTATTGATTTGTGTATGATAAGCCATCTTTGTCTCCTGGGAATAAATCCCATTTGATAGTGGCGTATGATCTTTTTAATGTACTATTGAATTTAGTTAATATTTAGCTAATATTTTGTTGAGGATTTTTACACCTGTGTTCAGGATGAAGTTACTGGTGGTCCCAACCACAAGATTTTCTACAATTAGCTGGAGTACTATTCAGAAAAGATCCAAATTTTATCTACCCAAAGCTGAGGCAGGTGATTCTTATTGGAAAGTTAAGGGAATTAATATTTGCTACAGTCCAGGGCAATTTTAGATATTTTATCTATATTGTGTGCTCATTGGAATGCCAGGAAAATTGGGAGTTTCATGACCTGTAAAAAGGGTAGTAACAAGAAGGCACAGAGAGATTAAATTGGTCAGAGTCAGAAAGCTAATAAGGCACGGTCTTTCCATTGCATCACAAATTGAAAGTCTCTTGTCTTGCTCAGCAAACTTTGGCCTCCTGGACTTTAATGTTTTAATGACAGGTCACTCATGTTCTGTCATATTTGTTTTACCTTGCTGTGGTTCATCACTATTCTTATTAAGCATTTACTGTTTGCCTGGATTTGTCATAAAGGGAACCATAGTTTAAATATACATTAGTGGTATTTTGTCCATCTTTTGTTTACTACTTGAACCTCAGATTTGTAGGACTGTCCTTTCAGGAAATAGTACAATTTTCAGAAAGAGGATTTGTGATATCTTTTTTTCAAAAGGCGTTTACTACCATCCTAGCTATAGAATTTCTTTTTTTTCAAAAAGTATGTGTGAACTGTTTAGTAAGTAATTCATATCAGCCAATTCTCTGAGTAATCTCAGGTGCTTGGCTGGCTGATTTATAAATGTGCAAAATTTCCAAGTTCTGTATTCCCTCACCTGATTATTACCAATAGCTATTTGGCAAGGTTTTCATTATATCTTAATAGTCCAAATTTGTTTGCTTCATTTTTCCTGTTAAAACTAGATTCAAAGAATGAGTTCAGTCTCTCAGCTACTTTAGAATTGTCGTCAGTTTCATACCCATCCTCACTGTTTAGCAGCCTTAATTTTCCGCATCTCTCCATTTCCCCAGGCCTATTTATAAAAGCCTTCCTTTGTACTCTGCAACCTGTGTTAGCAGTCATCATTTCACTACCTTTATCTTTTCCTACCAAGTTTCAACTGATGTGGAATATTTCTATTCCATGCTCTCCTTTTTAGTCATGTCAAGCGAGAATTTTGCTCTCTCATCAGCCTCCTGTGATACCACATTGAGTGTGTCAGGCAATTAACATTGCTGTTTTTCAGAAGAATTGAAGCACTATCCTGATAATTCGGGCTTGAGCTCCACGTCTGCCTGAAATGTCTAGATAATTGCAGCATATGTGGGTGTTGTGGAGTTTCTTTCTGCTTGAATTGTCCAAATCATTGCTTTAATTCCCCGCATTGCTTTACATATAGAGTCATGAACATGAAGAAGGTAAACCTGGAAAATGGCAGAATGAAGGGAATTTTGCGTGGGATCTTTATTCTGCTGATGGCTATGAGCTTATTTCTTTACGGAAGTGCCTCAGGTCACCACTGTGCACTTACTTGCTATCCTGGGTTGTGTAGTCCTTTCTGTGTGAACCACTGCTCAGCTGGCTGGGACTCAAAGGGTCTCACATAGAACCCAGGATATTTTAGTAAAGGGTCTCTCACATAACCCAGGAGATATATATATGTTTTTTATTTTCGCTATCTTTAACATGTGTCTTTTATAAATAATACTATTTAAGAATGTCAGAGATAAAAGGAGCCCAGAATATCAACCAGCCGCCCTCCCCTGCCACCACCATTTTATGAATGTAATAACTGGGACGTAAAGGGATAAAATAACTGCATATCTTTTCATAGAAGATCAGTGCAGAGATAAAAGCAAACATAAGTTATAAGTCAGCTGTAAACCAAAACAGCACATTTCTAAAAACCAAACAATAACCCCAAAATGGTTGACTTAATGACCTTTTCACTAAATGCTTATAAAACAAAATGCAAGTGTAGTCATACAAAGTATGATTTAGGGAAAACTGGATGTGATCCCAGAGGTCCACCGCCTCCTGGACTCTGCCACCTTTTGCTGAGTAATTCAAGGTGGAAAGAAGACAAGAGTGACCTACGCACATCTTGCCTCCAGAAAGCAAGGGTTACAGGTGTCAACTGCTGTATTCCATTTCTCCTGCTCATTTTCTGTAGATCTGTGCAAGAAGCCAGCTCTGAACTACCAGCTATAACTCTGGTGCTGATGCAACTCCAACCTTAGAAATGACAGTATCTAAATTTAGACTGGGTGTCAGTGAGGAAGCTGAGTCCTTCCTGTGGCTGCTTCCAGTAATGAAGGAAAGAGGAAAGTGAGTACAGCTATCCAAAGTCTAAGACTCTATGGAATTCGCCTCTGCTCTCACGCCTTTCTCTGGCTGCCATAGAAGACTCCATCTTTCTGTCCCCTTTCTCTTTTCCTGCCCAGAGAAGTCTTCTCTACAACCTTCTCCTTCTCCCCCAGGCTTGTTGCACATGTGTATGAATGTGTAAGTGTGTGTGTGTGTATGCTTGCAACCCAGCTCTAGGTGTCCAGGCAAACATTTGGATTTTTCCATCTTGCCCTTCAACGTGGAAACTGGGCAGAAAGAATTGCTGACAGTGAACACCGCCCACCACTAGAGAGCACCCAAAGCCAGCGTTTTCCTGGGCAAAGCCCTCTTTTTAATAAGCTATTTTCAAAGGAGTCAGGCTCTTTTCATCTTCTCATCCTCTTTTTTGCCTTCTATCTTTCTTTCAGCTAAATACCCTGCCAGTCTCCTTCACAAGGGAACATTCCATATATCTATTCAGGTGTTATGGGGACAGTGAAAACTCTGCTCAGAATGTTTGTTCTTGAAATCTCCACAGTTCTATTCCATTAGCACAATCAAGCTGACCTATGTGAATTATAAAGTGTCAAAGATGTAGATAATTTTGCAGTAAAACAAAATGAGTTACCCCCATAAATTGATGAGCAAACAAAATCAAATCCTAGTAGGTCCTTCCCTAAACCCCTCTAGAGGGACCGACAGAACATAAACCTAAGCAGCATCCCAAGCATGCCTTTAGGTTTGGTTCGTCCTCATGGACAGCACAATTTTTCCAACATTAATAAAGACTGAAACTGGGCTTCATATAGGCTGTCTTTCAAATTTCAGTAGTTCTATGTTGACATTGTTTAGTTTAATGAACAGTAAAATAAATTCAGTTTTGACTGGTTAGCCTGATATTGTGCAAGAAGAATCCTACAGTTTGAGAGTGAAAGGCAAAGGAGAAAAAGGATTTTGAAGATTCAGAATTGTGGACTGTGGATTTGGTTTTCTTTCTTCTTCTTCTTTTTTTTTTTTTTTTTACATTTGTATTTAAAATTTGTCTCTGCCACTTAGTTGAAGTTGACCTCAGGCAACTTACTTAAGCTTTCTGTAAACCTCAGTTTCTTCCTCTGTAAGGCAGAGGTCATAACTGGTTTTTACAATGGGACTGCCATGAAGATGAAAGAAAGATCTATGGAAAGATGAATGCACTGCACTTAAAGGATTAACTGTGATTGTTCCAAGGGCTTAGCAGGTGCCCGGCTCTCCCCTGACTTTTTCTGCCTTATTCTGCTACTGATGTATCTCTATATACCCCATTTCATTTTTAATTTTATTAAATATTCATTAAAAATATGTTACATTCCCAGTATATTTCTGGTCCTCAAGTGGTTACAATGCAGTTTTCCAAACAGATAAAGAAATATGAAGGAGTGAAGTGCAAAGAAGACATATTTTACAATATTTGACTTTAAAAGGAACACATAAGACACGTATGCTATCCAAACTACCCTCTGGACACCCAAGTGTCTGTACAGTTTAGTGGTGTATATGAGTTCTTTTTTTAATTCTTTACTAACCAGTGTTTCCTTATGGCTTAAATTAATGTTTCCTGTCACCCTTGATATTTTTTGTTGCTGTTGTTCAATCTCTCAGTCATGTGGGACTCTGTGACCCCACTGACTGCAGCACACCATGCCTCCCTGTCCTTCACCATCTCCCAGAGTTTGCTCAGACTCATGTCCATTGAGTCGGTGATGCCATCCAATCATCTCATCCTCTGTCATCCCCTTCTCCTCCTGCCTGAAATCTTTCCCAGCCTCAGGGTCTTTTCCAATGAGTTGGCTCTTCGCATCAGGTGGCCAAAATATTGGAGTTTCAGCTTCAGCATCAGTCCTTCCAATGAATATTCAAGGTTGATTTCCTTTAAGATTGACTGATTTGATTTCCTTACTCTCCAAGGGACTGTCAAGAGTCTTCTCTAGCACCAGTTTGAAAGCATCAATTCTTCAGCACTCAGCCTCCTTTATGGCCCAAATCTCACATCTGTACAAGAATACTGGAGAAAACATGGGATTGACTATACAGACCTTTGTAGCAAAGTGATGTCTCTGCTTTTTAATACGCTGTCTAGGTTTGCCAAAGCTTTTCTTTCCAAGGAGCAAGTGTCTTCTAATTTCATAGCTGCAGCCACCTTATGCAGTAATTTTGGAGCCCAAGAAAATAGTCTAATATGGATATTGTTATCACCAATATCTAACAGGTGGAATACAGCTCAGTCATGACAGAGAACACTGAAATCTATTCCCGCATTCTTTCCAAGGGCTTCACCAACAGACAGTGACTCTTTTGGGTTTGATTGCATTCATCGACTGTTAATATAGATGGTGCAATAGCAGTATCACCAAACTCCTTGAGTTGAATTATTTTAACTGATGCCCTGAGCAATGGGGCTACACTCTAAGTGCTAAGCGGAAGGCAGTTCACATGTTTTTAGAGCAGAAAATAAAGTTCAAACAATTATCACTGCAGCGATTTAGGGAAGGATCCACAGGAGACAGAGTGGGACTTAGATGAGTTGCATTTTAATAAACAGAGCAAGAGGAAAGGGAAGAAAATGAGGGTGTGCAAGGCTGCAGGAAAAGAATCCTTAAAGGCAGTGAGAAAGTAGGAAAAATAACATTTATCAATTAACTCCTATGTAAACTAGACACCTTGATGCCTTTAACTTGTTCGTTGTCTCCACAAGCCTGAAAGGTTTACAGGAATGGCCTCATATTGTAAACTGAGGAAACAGGAGACTGAGGATACAACCAGGGAGAGGCAAAACCAGGATTTGTATTCAGATTAGCAGATTTGAACTGCATGTCCATTATACCACACTGCCAGAGGCATAAAGAAGAATGATTACAGGGGAAGGAGATGCTGAAATAAAAGTAAAAACTGTTGCATTGTCTCCTTGAAAGACAATAAACGTTTCAAGGGGGTTATGAGAAAGGGCCTGCTAGGCATTGAAAGTCATCACTAGAAATTGCTGCTTTTTCCTCCTGTGACAAGATTTGTTCATAGGGGATCACTAACAATCAGCAACTACGGCCACTCAGAGGGTTAGTAAAGGAAAATAAACTAAAATTAAATAGACTAAAAAAAATCAGAAGCTAGAGAATAATAGATGATAAGGGGGAAAGAAGCTATGGATGAGAAAAGAACATAGACATTATGAACATACAAATGGTCACGTTACTATAAATCATGTATTTGAAATAAGGCTATTTTCTTCCTAATGATGCTCCACCATTAATTAAGCTGTCCCAAGTTTAAACTCCTACTCACCCCTTAAATAGTTACAAAGAACCCATTTTCAGGATCTCAAAGACATAGCCCTAAAGCCACCTCTTCCTAAAAGTCTTATTTAATCCTTTAGAGCTGTAATTCATCACTCATTTCTCTGAATTCCTAAGAGCATTGTTGTTTGGAATGATATGCATATGCTCAGTCCTGACTCTTGGCAGACTGTCTGCAGCCCCATGGGCTGTAGCCCACCAAGCTCCGCTGCCCATAGAATTTTCCAGGCAGGAATACTGGAATGGGTGCCATTTCATACTCCAGGGGATCTTCCCGACCCAGGGATCGAAACTGCATCTCTTATGCCTCCTGCATTGACAGGAGGATTCTTTACCAATAGTGTGACCTGGGAAGCCCATTGTGGTTATTTATTGATGGCTTATTTATCCTATTGGATAGGATCCTGGAAGACTGTATCCTATTGTAAGATCCTAGACGCTATGGTAAGGATGATTCATTATAACATGCCTTAGCTCCACATTGCATGCAGGAAGCACCAGAATATTTCTTCGGTGAATGTTGAAAGTGTTTCACATGAGTTAACATCAGTTTCTAAAATCAAACTTCATGCCTATGTAAATTATTTTCAGTTTGCTTTTTCATTGGTTGTCACATGGTCACTGTACTAATCATAAGGTAAGGTGAAGTCGCTCAGTCATGTCCGACTCTTTGCGACCCCGTGGACTGTAACCTACTAGGCTTCTCCATCCATGGGATTCTCCAGGCAAGAATACTGGAGTGGATTGCCATTTCCTTCTCCAGGGGATCTTCCCAACCCAGGGATCGAACCCGTGTCTCCCACATTGCAGACGCTTTAACCTCTGAGCCACCTTCACAATGATATCCCAGGGGATGGACTGTATTGCTGAACCAATAAACTTGTTGAATCTGGATTTCCAAAGACAGAAATGACTTTAAAAGACTCAGAATTCTGCATACACTTAGTTTAGGCAAAATACATATCGTTAATGCCATTAGCAATACAACAGTGATTGTAGCTTTGGTTAAACCCACCAACTAAAATTTTTGATCCAAATGGTTCCATAATTTCAAACTTATACTCTTTCAGTAGTCAGTGCCATTTTTAACAAAATAAAGCAATGAGACATAGTTATGGTGAAAAACAAGATAAATAACTGTGGACAAAATTCCCAAGCCCATAAGTGAACTGAAGCCCAAGACGCCTGGGCTTTGTTTCAAAAAGCAGATTGAGCCACTCAGAAACAGGGATTCTTCAGAATTCTAGGGACTGAGCGGGATGTGAAAAAGAGGGGGTTGGAACAAGACTCCTGTTTGAAGCCAGGGAAATAGGCTTCTCTTCACTTGGGAAAAGCATATGTATGTGTTGGGGTGGGAGGCAGTGGCTACTTTGGAGGGAAGGGTTACTTTATATAGGCGACTTCCCTATAGCTCAGATGATAAAGAATGTGCCTGCAATGCAGGAGACCTGGGTTTGATCCCTGGGTCAGGAAGATCCCCTGGAGAAGGAAATGGCAACCCACTGCAGTATTCTTGCCTGGAGAATCCCATAGACAGAGAAGCCTGGTGGGCTACAGTCCATGGGGTCACAAAGAGTCAGACACGACTAAGTGACTAACATAACAACACTTTATTTTGAGATAGTTGGAATTTACAAGAAAATCATAAGAGTAGAAAGGACCTCTACGTAGACTCCATTTAAATTTCCCAACTGCTTCTTTCATCTTCTTGTTTCTTAAAAATTATTTTTACTTATTTATATAGGCTGTGCCAGGTCTTCATTGCTGCACAGGCTTTCCTCTAATTGCAGCTGCTCTCTGGTTTTGGTGTCCGGGCTTCTCATCGTGGTGGCTTCTCTTGCTACGAAGCACAGGCTCTAGAGGGCTTGGGCTCAGTGGTTGCGTTCCCCCAGCTCTTGAGTGTAGGCTGTATAGCTGTGGTGCATGGGCTTAGTTGAGGCTTCTTCAATGGCTCAGTGGGTGAACAATCCAGGGGAGACGCAGGTTCCATCCCTGGGTCAGAAAGAGCTCCTAAAGGAAGAAATGGCAACCCACTCCAGTATTCTTATCTGAGAAATCCCATGGACAGAGGATCCTGGCAGGCTACAGTCCAAAGGGTCATGCAAAGAGTCAGACTGGGCAACCGAGCAGAAGCAAACACAGGCTTAGCTGCTCCATGGCATGGACCAGTGGTGGAATCTGTGTCTCCTGCATGGCAGGTGGATTCTTTACCACTGCACCAGGAGGGAAGCTCCTTTCCCTTTTTTACTGAGATGAAATTAGTGTACAGCACTGTATAAGCTTAAGGTGTACAGCATAGTGATGTGACATATATATCATGATATGATTAACACAAAAACTTAGTGAGTATCCATCATCTCATAGATATAAAAGTGAGGAAGCAGAAAATATATTTTGCTTGTGATGAGAACTCTCAGGATTTGCTCTAACAACTTTCACAAATATAACACTCTGTTGTTATCATTATATTTATCACATTGTACATTATTACATCCCTCAGTTCAGTTCAGTTGCTCAGTCGTGTCCGATTCTTTGCGACCCCATGAATCGCAGCACACCAGGCCTCCCTGTCCATCACCATCTCCCGGAGTTCACTCAGACTCACATCCATCAAGTCAGTGATGCCATCCAGCCATCTCATCCTCTGTTGTCCCCTTCTCCTCCTGCCCCCAATCCCTCCCAGCATCAAAGTCTTTTCCAATGAGTCAACTCTTCACATGAGGTGGCCAAAGTACTGGAGCTTCAGCTTTAACATCATTCCTTCCAAAGAAATCCCAGGGTTGATCTCCTTCAGAATGGACTGGTTGGATCTCCTTGCAGTCCAGGGGACTCTCAAGAGTCTTCTCCAACACCACAGTTCAAAAGCATCAATTCTTCGGCACTCAGCCTTCTTCACAGTCCAATTCTCACATCCATACATGACCACAGGAAACCCCATAGCCTTAACTAGACGGACCTTTGTTGGCAAAGTAATGTCTCTGCTTTTGAATATGCTATCTAGGTTGGTCATAACTTTTCTTCCAAGGAGTAAGCATCTTTTAATTTCATGGCTGCAGTCACCATCTGCAGTGATTTTGGAGCCCCCCAAAATAATGTCTGACACTGTTTCTACTGTTTCTCCATCTATTTCCCATGAAGTGATTTTCTGAATGTTGAGCTTTAAGCCAACTTTTTCACTCTCCTCTTTCACTTTCACCAAGAGGCTTTTTAGCTCCTCTTCACTTTCTGCCATAAGGGTGGTGTCATCTGCATATCTGAGGTTATTGATATTTCTTCCGGCAATCTTGATTCCAGCTTGTGTTTCTTCCATCCCTAGTACTTATTTATCTTATAACTGGAAGTTTGTACCTTTTGACTGCCTTCATCCAGTTCCTCCCTATCATCCCTGTCTCTGGTGATCACAAATCTGATTTTTTTCTAAGATTTTATTTTTTATATCAGAAACTAACACAGGGCTGTAAAGCAACTATACTCCAATAAAGTTAATAAAAATAAATAAATAAATAAATTTAAAAATGTTTGCTTGCTTTTAAAGTGTAGTTTATACTCTCAAATTATTAACTGCATCTGGTTCATCACTCTCTACATATACTTGAGAAAAAGTTTCAAAAATTAGGTCTTTTTACCCTAAAATACTACATTTTCATAACCATGGTAGAATGATAAAAAGCAGATAAATAAGTTTGATATAATACTATTCTATAATCTGCAGAACTCATTTTAACTTTGATCATTGTTTTAATGCTATCTTTTATATCATATATGGAAGAAAAACTTTTTAGGATCAACATTGCATTTAGTTTCATGTTATTTTCATCACTTCAATGAGTCTCTCTTTTTGAATTCACTTTAATGACATCAAGATTCTTGAAGAGTACAGGCAAGATATTTTGAAGATGTTTCTAACTTATGGATGTCTGATGTTTCCTTATAATTGAACTTGGGTTAAGCCCTCTAGGCAGGAATACAACGAAAAATGATATTCCATCATCTTCTGGCTTACATTTTAAAAGAAAAGTCTGCTGTAATCCTTATCATTTTTCTCACTAGGTAACATGGATTTTTTTCTCTTGCCTCTGTTAAGAGTTATCACTTTATTTATACTGGTTTTCAAGAATTTAAATATCATGTTACTTGGTGGGGTTTTCTCTGTTAGTGATTTTGTTTTGCATGCGGTTCACTTTGCTTCAAGAAGATGTGGTTTTATACTTTTCATCAATCTTAAAACTTGTATGCCAGTGTTGTTTCAGGTGTTTTTCTGGTTTTCCCTTTCTCGTTCTTTCCATCTTATGTTGCAATTATGTGTATGCTAAATTGCTTGATATTTTCTCTCAGGTTAATAAGCCTCATATTTCATCCTTCTTTGTCTCTGCTCTATTCCATTAGGATAGCTTCTATAACTATGTACTTAATAAGTTCACTAATCTTTACTTCTGCACTGTTTTGTTGTATGCTTTATTATGATAGGTGTTTTATTTCAGATATTATGCTTTTATAAATAGATGACTCCTTTGGTACATTTTAGATTTCCCATATCTCTCCCCTTTATGTTCATATTTTTCTTTAAATCCTTGAGCATCCTACATATAATATCTATTTAAAAATCCTTGTCTAACAATTCCAGTATCTCGTTTCTGTGTTTGCTCTGTTTACTTATTTTTCCTCTCCTATGAGTTACATTTTCCTGATTCTTGACATGTCTAGTCATTTTTATTAGATATTGTATCTTGAGATCTGTTTTTGAGTACCTGGATTTTATTGTCTTCTATTAAATTTGTAAGGCTGTGCTTTGGTAAAGAGTCAATTTACTTCAGATAAATTGGATAATTTTAAGGTTTGGTTTTAAGCTTTGTTAGGGCAAGCCTTGAATAGCCTTTCCTCCCAAAATTATTTAGCATACATGTGTGATTTGTCACTCAGTGTGACTGACCCTGCTACCCCACGGACTGCAGCCCACTAGGCTCCTCTGTCCATGGGATTATTCCAGCAAGAGTACTGGAGCAGGTGGCCATTTTCTCCTCCAGGGGATTTTCCCAACCCAGGGATTGTGACTCCTGCATTGGCAGGCAGATTCTTTACTACTGAGCCACTTGTGAAGCCACCAGAATTATGTAGTCTAGCTGCTAAATATGACCCTCTTAAGATCTCATTATTGTTGTTCAGTTACTCAGTTGTGTCCTATTCTCTGCAAACCCATGGACTGCAGCACGCCAGTCTTCCCTGTCCTTTACCATCTCTCAGAGTTTACTCAAACTCATGTCCATTGAGTCAGTGATGCCATCCAACCATCTCATCCTCTGTCATCCCCTTCTCTTCCTGCCTTCAATCTTTCCCAGCATCAAGGTCTTTTCAAATGAGTCAGTTCTTTGCATCAGGTGGCCAAAATATTGAAGTTTGAGCTTCAGCATCAGTCATTCCAATGAATACTCAGGACTGATTTCCTTTAGGATGGTCTGGTTTGATCTCCTTGCTGTCCAAGGAACTCTCAAGAGTCTTCTCCGGCCCCACAGTTTGAAGCCATCAGTTCTTCAGCCTTTCAATTGTTCAGCTCTCATATCCATACATGACTACCAGAAAAAAACATAGCTTTGACCATACAGGCCTTTGTAGGCAAAGTAATGTCTCTGCTTTTTAATACACTGTCTAGGATCTCATATTTAGTGAAAACTCCTAATTCTTCATTTTGAAGCATGAACGTTTCTTCACCTTCTGTGTGTTCAGGCAGTATTTCAGTTTTTAGCTCCATAGAAGTTGTTCTCTATTAAGCTTATGGAATTTCATAAGAGCACAGCTTACTAATCAACAAAGCCTGGAGATTACCATTATGCAGACCCTTTGGAGCCCTGTGCGTCAGCGTGGTAGTAGTTGCAGCTCTGTTCTTCCTAAAACTAAAATTCCTGCCCTACGACTTCTGCCTCCTTTACCTCTGACTATCTACCTTAACTCAGTAAGATTGGCATGTTGTTCTTAGAACTCCTTTCCCTCACTGTGGTCTAGAACGTGCCTCCAGTCAGAGAGTCAGGTAAATCACAGGACCCATTTTCTTTATTTCTCTGCTCTCAGGGTCCCTGTCTTGGGCTATCAGTTGTCCAATATCTGTAAACAATGAGTTAATGTATTTTTTATTCAATTTCCTTGTTTGTTTACCATTGGAGAGTAAGTTTATGCCCTGTTAAATTTTCATGGCCAGAACTAGAAAATAGTCCCTTCCTCTCTAGTCTATTTTCCCAAGAAGCATTGCCTGTCTAAGACAGTATTTTAGGGCTAGACGTTTTTTTTATGTCGATGCTTTGATCTACCAGGATGGTTTCTCAGTATTTTTGCACTAAAAAAAAAAATTTGTCTTTCTGAATGTGGTTTTACTCCAGTCTTCTCTTTTCTGCACACTTTTGCTCTTTCCCTCTTGTTCTCTACAAGGACTCCTTGTGGGAGTTCAAGAACTAGCTCTCTTCAAAATTATTATTTTTCTACTTACAGGTAATTTGAGGTTGTAATATTTGTTTGTTTTATAATTATGATGAAGTTTGTGACTTGTATGGTTTTATTTATTCTTCTTAATATTTTTATAGGTATTTTTAGGATATGTAGGAAAGGTGACTATCATTATCACACCTTCCTGAAAATTATGGCTATAGCTTTAAAAATAAAATATTATTAACAAATTAAATAATAAAAATCATATGATCATCTCAATAGGTAGAGAAAAGGCTTTTGATAAAATTCAATATTCATTCATGATAAAAACTCTTCAGAAAGTGGGCATTGAGGAAACATACCTCAACATAATAAAGGCCACAAACCCACAGGTAACATCAAACTCGAAACTGAAAAGTTGAAAGCAATTCCTCTAAGATCAGAAAGAAGACAAAGATGCTCATTCTTGCTGCTTTTATTCAATGTAGTTTTGGAAGTCCTAACCATAGCAATCAAAGAAGGAAAGAAAATAAAATGAATCCAAGTTAGAAAAGAGGTAAAATTGTCACTGTTTGCAGCTGACATGATACTTTATATAGAAAACCCTAAGGCGTTACCAGAAAACTACTAGAGACCATCAGTGATTTTAGTAAAGTTGTTGGATAGGAAACTAACATACAGAAATATGCTTAACTTCTATACACTAATAACAAAATACTAGAAACAGAAAGTAAAAAAAAAAAAAATCCCATTTACCATCACATCTCAAAGAACAAAATACTTAGAAATAAAGCTACCTAAGGAGACAAAAGACCTGCTTTCCAAAAACTATAAGATACTGATGAAATAAATTGAAGGTGATACAAACAGATGGAAAAATATACTATGTTCTTGGATTGGAAGAATCAATATTGTTAGCTGACTATGGTACCCAAGGCAATCTATAGATTCAATGCAATCATTATCAAATACCAACGGCAATTTTCACAGAGCTAGAAGGTAGCTCAGCTAGTAAAGAATCTGTCTAAAATGAGGGAGACCTGGGTTTGATCGCTGGGATGGGAAGATCCCATGGAGAAGGGAAAGGCTACCCATTCCAGTATAGTCCATGGGTTCACAAAGAGTAGGATAAAACTGAGTGACTTTCACTTCACTTCTTCAGAACAAAGCATTATAAAATTTGTAGAAACACAAAAGACCTCTAATAGCCAAAATAAACTTATGAAAGAAGAATGAAGCTGGAGAAAGCAGGCTCCCTGACTGAAGACTATATTATAAGGCTACAGTAATGAAAACAGTATGGTACTGGGACTTAAATAGACACATAGATCAATAGAACATGATAGAAAGCCCAGAAGTAAATCCACACACTTATGGTTAATTATCTACAACAAAGGAGGCAAGAGTATACAGCAGGGAAAGGAAAGCCATTTCAGTAAATGTTCCTGGCACAATCGGACAGCTAACTCAGACGGAGTAAAGACCTAAATGTAAGATTGCATACTATAAAACTCCTGGAGGAAATCATAGCAATATTTTTTTTGGATGTGTCTCCAAGGATAATGGAAATAACAACAAAAATAAACAAGTGGTACCTAATTTAACTTAAAAGCTTTTACACAACAAAGGAAACAACTGGCAAAATGAAAAGACAACCTACAGAATGGGAGAAAATATTTGCAATTGATGCTACTGATGAGGGATTCATTTCCAAAATATACAAACAGCTCATACAGCTTGATATTAGAAAAGCCCAATCAAAAAATGGGTATAAGACCTCAATAGATATTTCTCTAAAGACATCCAGATGGCCAATAGGCACATGAAAAGATGATCAACATTACTAATTATTAGAGAAATGCAAATCCAAACTACAATGAAATATTATCTCACACTAGTCAGAGTGGCCATCATTTAAAAAGTCTACAAGTAATAAATGCTAGAGAAGGTGCAGAGAAAAAGGAACCATCCTATACTGTTGGTGGGAAGGTAAATTGGTACAGCCACTCAAGAATAGGATGGAGGTTCCTTGAAAAACTAAAAGTAGAGTTACCATATGATTCTAAAATCCCACTCATGGGCATGTATCTGGAGAAAATTATAATTTGGAAAGCTATATGAAGCCCAGTGTTCATAGCAGCACTATTTACTACAGCCAAGTTCAGTTCAGTTCAGTTCAGTCACTCAGTCATGTCTGGCTCTTTGCAACCCCATAGACTGCAGCAGGTCAGGCCTCCCTGTCCATCACCAACTCCTGGAGTTTACTCAAACTCATGTCCATTGAGTCAGTGATGCCATCCAACCATCTCATCCTGTCATCCCCTTCATCTCCCGCCTTCAATATTTCTCAGCATCAGGGTCTTCAATCTTTCTCAGCATCAGGGAGAAAGCAAAGAAGAACTAAAGAGCCTCTTGATGAACATGAAAGAGGAGAGTGAAAAAGTTGGCTTAAAACTCAACATTCAGTAAACTAAGATCATGGCATCCTGTCCCATCACTTCATGGCAAATAGATGGGGAAACAGTAGAAACAGTGACAGACTTTATTTTGGGGGGCTCCAAAATCACTGCAAACGGTGACTGCAGACATGAAATTAAAAGATGCTTACTCCTTGGAAGAAAACTTATGACCAACCTAGACAGAGTATTAAAAACCAGAGACGTTACTTTGCCAACAAAGGTCCGTCTAGTCAAAGTTATGGTTTCTCCAGTAGTCATGTATGGATGTGAGAGTTGGACTACAAAGAAAGCTGAGTCCTGAAGAATCGATGCTTTTAAACTGTGGTTTTGGAGAAGACTTGAGAGTCCCTCGGAGTGCAAGGAGATCCAACCAGTCCATCCTAAAGAAAATCAGCCCTGAATATTTGTTGGAAGGACTGATGCTGAAGCTGATACTCCAACACTTTGGCCACCTGATGCGAAGAACTACAGCCAAGACATGGAAGCAAACTAAATGTCCATCAACAGATGAATGGATAAGGAAGATGTGGTATACACACACACATATATGTATACACCACATCTCAGCCATGATAAAGAATGAAATAATGACATTTGCACCAACATGGATGGACGTACAGATTATCATATTAAGTGAAGCAAATTAGACAGAAAAAGACATGTATATATATTACTTATATGTGGAATCTAAAAAATGATACAAAAGAACTTAGTTACAAAAACATAAATAGACTCACATATATAGAAAATAGACTTATGGTTACCAAAAAGGGATAGTGGGGTGAGGGTGATTGAGAGATAAATTAGGGGTTTGAGGTTAATATATATACACTACTATATATAAAATAGATAAACAACAAGAACCTACTGTATGTCATAGGGAACTATATTCACTACCTTATAATAACCTGTAATGGAAAAGATTCTGAAAAAAGGTTATATATATGTATAACTGAATTGCTTTGCTGTTTGCTTTGTTGTCTGTGGTGACTCAGACAGTAAAGAATCTGCCTATAATGCTGGAGACCCAGGTTCAACCCCTGGGTCAGGAAGATCCCCTGGAGAAGGAAATGGCAACCCACTCCGGTATTCTTGCCTGGAAAATCCCATGGACGGAGGAGCCTGGGGGGCTACAGTTCATGGGGGTCACAAAGAATCTGACATGACTGAGTTACTTCACTTTCTTTCATCTAAACTAGCACAACATTGCAAGTTAACTATATCTCAATTTAAAAAAATAAAAATAAAAAATAAACCTTACCATCAATCACCACCATCCCCCTGAAAAGTATCCTAGGACATAGTCGGACAATGTAAAAGTTACAAAATTGAAATGACTGTTAATTAGATCTGAATTATCTTCACTACCACTAGAAAGCAGGTATACCTAAATTCCATTATAAGACCAGAATCTTGTTTTTAGATCTTTGGGATTCTAGATAGAGACTATTAAAGAATGCCAAATTTACATACATGAAGGGGTAGAGTAAATCTGCAAACAAAAGAAAGTCAGCCAACAAAATCAACAATCAAGACACAAGTTAACTCCCACTCAGTGTAATTTCTAGTACAGATTTAAAAATTAGGATGCTCAATGTAATAAAAAGAGAGAAAAAATCACATTAAAAATCTTATAAGAGACATAAAATAAAAATAGGAAATATGTAACAATTCAGAAAAAAAAATTAGAAACTTTGGAGATAAACAACACCCATGGAATCTAAACTGAATGCTGTTGAAATTCACCATACAAAAGCTGTCAGCAGGGAGTCCCCGGTGGCTCAGTGACAAAGAATCCACCTGCCAATGTAGGAGACACAGGGTTGATCCCTGAGGTGGGAAGATCCTACATGCTGTGTAGCTACTAAGCCTGTGTGCCATAATTATTGAGCCTGTGCTCTAGAGTCTGGGAGCTGCAACTACTGAGCTCTTGCACTGCAACGACTGAGACCTCACACTGCAAGCACTGAAGGCCCAGCATCCTAGAGCCCATGCTCTGCAACAAGAGAAGCCACTGCAATGAGAAGCCTGTGCACTACAAACGGAAAGTGGCTCCCATTCCCTGCAACTTAGCGAAAACCCCACGCAGCAACAAAAAGCAGCCAAAGGAAAAAATGAAAAGTAAAATTATTAAAAAAAAACTATCAGCAAATTATTAACAAACTTGTAGTCATATATCTAAAAGCACATGTACACCCAAATAAAGTTAGGTTTATTTAGTTCACTACAACAAGGAAGGGTGCACCATGGAAGAATCTCAGTAAAGGTAGTTGAGGGTGTGTTTGTGCATTACATGGATTATTTGAAAGAGGAACTAGGGAATTGGGGATGGCTTCTGAATTGGATATTGTTAAGAAGGAAGAGAGGCTAGCAATTCAACATTTGAGTATGGTAATAATTTATTTGCTCATAAAGTGGGAGGAGCTAAGTAACACTGGGCTATCGTTGGTAAGAAAATAACAATAACAGACAAAGCACTTGTCACCTATTACTACAGCTATAGTATGACCTTGCATAGAAGAGGTGCTTGCTTGCCATTACCACATGGTAATGAAAATACTCGTTAGAGTTTATTACCAGCATTGTTAAACTCATTGGAAGGACTTAGACTGAAGCTGAAGCTCTAATATTTTGGCCACCTGAGGCAAAGACTGACTCATTGGAAAAGACCCTGCTGCTGGGAAAGATTGAAGGCAGAAGGAGAAGGGGATGAAGAGGATGAGATGGTTGACTTGATGGACATGAGTTTGGGAAAGCTCCAGGAGTTGGTCATGGACAGGGAAGCCTGGCGTGCTGCAGTCCATGGGGTCACAAAGAGTAGGGCACAACTGAACTGAACTGAACTGAACCAACATTGTTGATTTTCACCATTTCTGGGAACTAATGAATTAGAATATAGTTTAAAAGAATTCACTCAGAATTTAATGTGAAGCATCAAAGAAATACACATAAATACAGAGGGACACTACCGCACAATTGCACTCATCTCACATGCTAGTAAAGTAATGCTCAAAATTCTCCAAGCCAGGCTTCAGCAATATGTGAACCGTGAACTCCCTGATGTTCAAGCTGGTTTTAGAAAAGGCAGAGGAACCAGAGATCAAATTGCAACATCCGCTGGATCATGGAAAAGGCAAGAGAGTTCCAGAAAAACATCTATTTCTGCTTTATTGACTATGCCAAAGCCTTTGACTCTGTGGATCACAATAAACTGTGGAAAATTCTGAAAGAGATGGGAATACCAGACCATCCAACCTGCCTGTTGAGAAATCTGTATGCAGGTTAGGAAGCAACAGTTAGAACTGGACATGGAACAAAAGACTGGTTCCAAGTGGGAAAAGGAGTACGTCAAGGCTGTATATTGTCACCCTGCTTATTTAACTTACATGCAGAGTACATCATGAGAAACGCTGGACTGGAAGAAGCACAAGCTGGAATCAAGATTGCGGGAGAAATATCAATAACCTCAGATATGCAGATGACACCACCCTTATGGCAGAAAGTGAAGAGGAGCTAAAAAGCCTCTTGATGAAAGTGAAAGAGGAGAGTGAAAAAGTTGGCTTAAAGCTCAACATTCAGAAAACGAAGATCATGGCATCTGGTCCCATCACTTCATGGGAAATAGATGGGGAAACAGTAGAAACAGTGTCAGACTTTATTTTGGGGGGCTCCAGAATCACTGCAGATGGTGACTGCAGCCATGAAATTAAAAGACGCTTACTCCTTGGAAGAAAAGTTATGACCAACCTAGATAGCATATTCAAAAGCAGAGACATTACTTTGCTGACTAAGGTCCATCTAGTGAAGGCTATGGTTTTTCCAGTGGTCATGTATGGATGTGAGAGTCGGACTGTGAAGAAGGCTGAGCACCGAAGAATTGATGCTTTTGAACTGTGGTGTTGGAGAAGACTCTTGAGGGTCCCTTGGACTGCAAGGAAATCCAACCAGTCCATTCTGAAGGAGATCAACCCTGAGATTTCTTTGGAAGGAATGATGTTAAAGCTGAAGCTCCAGTACTTTGGCCACCTCATGCAAAGAGTTGACTCATTGGAAAAGACTTTGATGCTGGGAGGGATTGGGGGCAGGAGGAGAAGGGGACGACCGAGGATGAGATGGCTGGATGGCATCACGGACTCAATGGACGTGAGTCTGAATGAACTCCGGGAGATGGTGATGGACAGGGAGGCCTGGCGTGCTGCAATTCATGGGGTTGCAAAGAGTCGGACACGACTGAGTGACTGAACTGAACTGACAGAGGGACAAGGAAGCTTGATCAAGAGAATGATTAAGAAATTATTAAGAAGTGCCAGTTGAAGAGATCAGAGCTTTTTCCAGAGAGTGTTTTGGAATTGAGTAAAATATTATACCTCAGATTAAATTTCATGCCAGTACTTAGTAATAGTAAATAACAACACCTAAAACATTAGTAACAAGACAAAAAAGGATACTTTGTGTAATTATAGTGTTATGTTCCTGTATCTTTAGATTTGTTAGAACAAATTATGTGAATATATGTATGTGAAAAATTAAGATAATCTCATAACTTCTAAATATGCAGAGAAAATTAAGGGGTTATTTTTTAAATTATTGTTCAAAGAGAAAACAAGGAAGCAGAAGAATAAAAGCTAAGGAAAAGAAGAATAAACAGTAAGCTTGAGTTTATATAGTAGTTCAGTTCAGTGCAGTCGCTCAGTCGTGTCCGACTCTTTGTGACCCCATGAATCGCAGCACGTCAGGCCTCCCTGTCCATCACCAACTCCTGGAGTTCACTCAGACTCACATCCATCAAGTCAGTGATGCCATCCAGCCATCTCATCCTCTGTTGTCCCCTTCTCCTCCTGCCCCCAATCCCTCCCAGCATCAGAGTCTTTTCCAATGAGTCAACTCTTTGCATGAGGTGGCCAAAGTACTGGAGTTTCAGCTTTAGCATCTTTCCTTCCAAAGAAATCCCAGGGCTGATCTCCTTCAGAATGGACTGGTTGGATCTCCTTGCAGTCCAAGGGACTCTCAAGTCTTCTCCAACACCACAGTTCAAAAGCATCAGTTCTTCAGTGCTCAGCCTTCTTCACAGTCCAGTTCTCACATCCATACATGACCACTGGAGAAACTATAGCCTTGACTAGATGGACCTTAGTCGGCAAAGTAATGTCTCTGCTTTTGAATATACTATCTAGGTTGGTCATAACTTTTCTTCCAAGGAGTAAGCGTCTTTTAATTTCATGGCTGCAGTCACCATCTGCAGTGATTTTGGAGTTCCCAAAAATAAAGTCTGATACTGTTTCCACTATTTCCCCATCTATTTCCCATGAAGTGATGGGACCAGATGCCAGAAGTAATTGTAAATATGTCAGTGATTATGGTATTTGTTAATTTTTAAGTTAGAAGACAGAACATCCAAATGGAGTTTTTAAAAAATATAGCTCACCAATCTTTAAAAAAAAAAATCACACAGACATATTAAACATCACAGGTATAGGAAAGTTATATCAGGCAAACGCTAATTAAAATGAAGCTGCTGTGCTGGGCATATTACCCTGAGAAAATGATAACTGAAAGAGATACATGTACCCCAGTGTTCATTGCAACACCTTTTACAATAGCTAGGACATGGAAGCAACCTGGATATCCATCGACAGATGAGTGGATAAAGAGGTTATAATAGATATATACAATGGAATATTAGCCTTAAAAAGAACTCATCTGAGTCAGTCCTAGTGAGGTGGATCGAAGTAGAGCCTGTGTACAGAATGAAGTGAGTCAGAAACAGGAAAACAGGTATTATAGATTAATGCGTACTTATGGAATCTAGCGAGGTGGTACTTATGAGCCACTTTGCAGGGCAGCAGTGGAGAAGCAGGCATAGAGAGCAGGCTTGTGGGCATGGTGGGGGAAGCAGAGTGGGGACAAATTGAGAAAGCAGTGTGGACACATATAAATTAGCATATGTAAAGTGGATAGCTGGTGAAAATGTTCTGTATGATGCAGCTAGCCAAATCTGGTGTTCTGAAACAACCTAGAGGGGTGGGGTGCAGTGGGAGGTGAGTTGCAGGAGACGTGTGTATACCTCTGGCTGATTTCATGCTGATGTATGGCAGAAACCAACACAATATCATAAAGCAATTATCCTCCAATTTCAAAAAAAAAAAAGAGATGGTTCACATCCATGAGACTTCACTTTCATTAGGATGTCTATTATTAAAAAAAAAAAGACACAGAAAACAAGTGCTGATGAAGATATGGAGAAATTTCAACCTTTGTGCAGTGCTGGTGAGAATATAAAATGGTGGCACTGCTATGGAAAACAGTACGTCAGTTTTTCAATTAAAAAGTACACAGAATTACCATGATCCAGGAACTGCACTCCTGGGTATATACCCAAAAGAATTGAAAGCACAAATGCAAACAGGTATTTCTACACCAGTGTTCATAGTAGCATTATTTACAATAGTCGAAAGCTGGAAGCTACCCAAGTGTCCCTGGATGGATGAATGGGTAGATAAAATGTGATATATGCAGACATTGGACTATTATGCAGCCATGAAAAGAAATGGAGTTCTTCTTATATAAGCTCTAGCATGGATAACCCATTATGAAAAACTTTTGGTGGTGATTGCACATTGTGAATGTAATTAATGTCACTGAAATACACTTGAAATAGTTAAAATGACAAAATTTATGTTTTTTATATATTTTTAACAGAATTTTAAAAATGAATAATGCAATTTCTCAAAGGCAAGGGTAAGTCCAGCCCTCTTGTAGAATATGGGCTGGCCTTAATTGCTGGACTTCCTAAACTAGATCATAAGTGGCAACCCAACTTGTACCGAGCTCTCTTGGCTGGGAGGCCTGAACCAGCATATAAGAAGTCCGGCTACCCTGCAACATCATACTAGAGAGACCGCATAGAGAGAATGGCAGCAGCAATTTGAGTATTCTCCACTCAGGCATCAGATCTGTGGGAGAACCTTCAGATGATCCAACCCCAGCCTGGGCTGTCTCAAGCTATCACCAAGCAAAGCAGAGAACAGCTTTCCCACCAAACCCTGCCCAAATCACAAATTCATGAACAAAATAAGTGATACCACTATTTAAAGCCACTAAGATTTGAAAGATGATGCTGTGAAAGTGTTACACTCAATATGCCACCAAATATGGAAAATTCAGCAGTGACCACAGGACAGGAAAAGGTCAGTTTTCATTCCAATGACAAAGAAAGGCAATACCAAAGAATGTTCAAACCACTGCACAATTGCACTCATCTCACACGCTGGTAAAGTAATGCTTAAAATTCTCCAAGCCAGGCTTCAGCAATATGTGAACTATGAGCTTCCAGATGTTCAAGCTGGTTTTAGAAAAGGCAGAGGAACCAGAGATCAAATTGCCAACATCTGCTGGATCATGGAAAAAGCAAGAGAGTTCCAGAAAAACATCTATTTCTGCTTTATTGACTATGTCAAAACCTTTGACTGTGTGGATCACAATAAACTGTGGAAAATTCTGAAAGAGATGGGAATACCAGACCACCTGACCTGCCTCGTGAGAAACCTGTATTCAGGTCAGGAAGCAACAGTTAGAACTGGACATGGAACAACAGACTGGTTCCAAATAGGAAAAGGAGTACGCCAAGGCTGTATATTGTCACCCTGCTTATTTAACTTTTATGCAGAGTACATCACGAGAAACACTGGACTGGAAGAAACACAAGCTGGAATCAAGATTGCCGGGAGAAATATCAATAACGTCAGATATGCAGATGACACCACCCTTATGGCAGAAAGTGAAGAAGAATTAAAGAGCCTCTTGATGAAAGTGAAAGAAGAGAGTGAAAAAGTTGGCTTAAAGCTCAACATTCAGAAAACTAAGATCATGGCTTCCGGTCCCATCACTTCATGGCAGATAGATGGGGAAACAGTGGAAACAGTGTCAGACTTTATTTTTCTGGGCTCCAAAATCACTGCAGATGGTGATTGCAGCCATGAAATTAAAAGACGCTTACTCCTTGGAAGGAAAGTTATGACCAACTTAGACAGCATATTAAAAAGCAGAGACATTACTTTGCCAACAAAAGTCCATCTAGTCAAGGCTGTGGTTTTTCCCGTGGTCATGTATGGGTGTGAGAGTTGCCTGTGAAGAAAGCTGAGCACCGAAGAATTGATGCTTTTGTACTGTGGTGTTGGAGAAGACTTGAGAGTCCCTTGGACTGCAAGGAGATCCAACCAGTCCATCCTAAAGGACATCAGTCCTGTGTGTTCATTGGAAGGAATGATGTTGAAGATGAAACTCCAATACTTTGGCTACCTGGTGCAAAGAGCTGACTCATTTGAAAAGACCCTGATGTTGGGAAAGATTGAGGGCAGGAGGAGAAGGGGACAACAGAGGATGAGATGGTTGGATGGCATCATCGACTCGATGGACATGGGTTTGGGTGGAACCTGGGAGTTGGTGATGGACAGGGAGGCCTGGCATGCTGCAGTTCATGGGGTCGCAAAGAGTAGGACACGACTGAATGACTGAACTGAACTGAAGATTTGGCGTAGTTTGTTATGCAATGATGGGTAAATGGTATAGTAAGCATATTACTTATGTGTTAGAATTTATTTCAATTAAATTTAAAAATTATCATATACAAATACAACAGATTTGAATGATAAAAAATGCTACTATAGCTATAATAGCACACGTTAGAATTTAAGATAAAAACATACGGTAGTAATAGAAAAATCCACCAAGATTTAAAGATCATGACTTACCCACACTTACCAGTTGAAAATTGAGATATACAAAACAAAAGCGGACATAATTACAAAAAGAAGTTGACCAATTCACAATGGAGTAATGATTTATACCACTTTTTCTCAGAAACCAGTATAAGAAGCCAACAAAAATGAATAAATATGGTAAGTTTGAAAAATAAAATTAATAAGATCAATCTATTAATAACAGATTTTAAATACAACTTTATATCCAGTAAATAAAATATATAATACTTTCAGGTACTCATGGAATATGTGCAAAAATTATCAACAAAAGAGGTTTGACAAACTCCATGAAAAGATATTATAGATTATATTCTCTTACCACAATTTGATTAGATTAAATAAGTGATAAAAGTAGCACCTGCATGAAAACAAAGCAAAGAGGCAACAGATTTGGAAAACTTTAAAGTGCACTCAGAAAGTCTACCTAGTTCAAGATAAACCACGAGCTGAATTCAAGTCACTCCCTACCCACTTCATTTCTACCAATTTATATAATTAATAAACTTGATCATCGTAAGACCGGAACTCTGTTGTTTCATATTACAAAATGAGTTGCAGATATCAAAGGGCTGTGTTAAAATATGGAGAAATATTGTATTTGCTAATTTCTAGAATCAAAGAAGTTTTGAAAGAACTAAGATAATTTTTTAGAAATGTGGTACAAATAAAAAAGCCCTTTATTAATAAAATATGTTTTTTAACATGCTTGCAACATTTTGGTTAATGAGTGCTTTATTACATACCATGGTATCTTTTAATATTAAGTACTGAAATAATAGCTGATGGTAGTGAAGTTTCTGGATTATTTTGATCTTGTTCCACTTAGGTAATTGCATTTAACCAATTTTGGACAGAGGAGTCTGGCAGGCTACAGTCCATGGGGTCACACAAGAGTCAGACACAACTTAGTGACTAAACACCAGCAACAACAATTACAGCTTTAGCCCTCAGAATACTGTAACTTTTCCAAATTTTCGGTCAATTGAACATTTAGGAATACCCAGTTATTGTTTTTCTTAGTCATTCCCATGACCATTGTCTTTGTTGAGGTTTCTGTGTTGCTAAGAAAAAAAAAATTTTAAGCCCTTCCTTCATTTTGTATGTTGGGAATTTAGGAGATTTTGTTGGAGTATTTTAGAAGCAAGTTAATAAGTGCATAAGTCAAGAAGATAGAGTTTAAAACATCCTCTTTGTTATAAGGTTACTAGAACACATGGCCCAAATGCAGATCAGGCATAGGCTTCCTGATATAGCATCCTAGCTCTACCCAAACTTTTATCCCAATCAGAGCCACTGGCAACAATGAATAAAGATGGACATCTCACTTAACAAAGGAGCAAAGCAGAATTCAGGCATTCTATAGACAAACAGCCAGGGTGAGGGCACAGGAAGATTAAGGAACATGTAGTGTGTCCATTATATTCTTTACATTGCTTAATTAGAGAAGAGACTTTGTTTACAGGCAGGAATGAAGAAAGGAAGAGCGAATTAAGAGTGGTATCTGATCAAGCGTTTCAGGTTAGAACATGTCAAAATATTGAAGAAGGAAAAAGAAACCTCACTGTTTCATTTTATTTAGTAATTGGTAAGTATGAATTTGTGTATAAACTCTTATTATGAGAGTGTTTCATTATTTCATCTCAAAAACAAGGTATCCAGGGTCCAAACTCCCCCATAAAGACTCAGGTGCAAAGACACCAAGCCTGCCCCGAGTTTCAGGAGGCAAAGCTGAGCATGCTGTGCAGAGAGATCAAATGGCATCAAGCGTAAGATCCCAAGTGAGTGTGGGTTTGGGGAGCAAAATAGTTGCAAAATCCCAAAGGTCAGTGAGAGACTTAAGAGTAAGATATAAAGAGAAACTTCAACAGTAAACACAATACAGAGTTCTGGAAGCATGATTCCATGAAGAGAATGGACCTTTCATGCAGCAGTGTCTTAAACTGGGATTGCTGAAGGGAAAAAGTCAGTTGGAAAAATATGGAAGATATAACTAGCTAAAGAGTTAAGAGTCTGGAATTCTGGAATTCTGGTGACAGTCAGTTGAGGAGCTTTGGGAAATTATTTCCTTCTCAAGATCATTTCTCAAGGAAATAATTTCCTTCCCAGTTTCCTCATTTATTCAATAAGGAATTCATCATAGATTGGCTTACAGTTATAGAATTTCCATTATACAAAGTCCACAATGAAAACCAAAAACAGAATTTTGAACTTTCACCAGAAAGATTATTGAAATATGCTTGCAGGAAGGATTCCATTGAAAGAAATATTATTTGATTTTAGTGTTTTCCATAGCTATGTATTCCTCAGGGTCAACAATTTGCCAGAAAAATACTAAAGTGTTTTTCTTACACTCTGGAACAACGTTTTCAGGAAGGTATGAATGTGATTAGATAGACTGCTAAATTTTAACCAGCGAGAAGACACCTTCTTGAAAAGAGCATCAGCATTTCCAAAATGCCTTTATAACTTGAAGAAATTATTTCCAAATGTAACTTTTATATTTTAACTCAATTTATATTTTGAAAACAAAAATAAACTGTTCTGTTTTCGTAATACAAAATACTGTCAGTTGAGCTTTAGTGAAATCTTGACTGGTACGGTCGGATAGACAGAATAAACATTCCCTCCCAAATAGAAATGTTTATTCCAGGTGGAAGCATGAGAAAGACTTGGGAGGGCAGACTGGGGATATTAAAAAAAGGAAGTCAAAAATATATATGCCTTAGCTTGGATTTCCTTGAAAGTTGAACCTGAGAGCGTATGCAGTAAGTTTATTTAGGAATAGTATGAGGAATTAGCAGAGAAGAGGAGGAAATAGAAAAAGCCAATACCAGGATGCTTTCTACAACTGGGGTTCAATTCTACTGGAAAATTCTGATCAGATTATGAAATACCTCCTGATGTATGGGAGGCTGAAGCCTTTGTCTGTGGACCCTTACCCCTCCAGCTGAGTGTCCCATGGGCAAGAACTCCCCTTAGTTCCGGTGTCTGTTTCTATGATGTTGGTAAAAGGCCCTCAGAAAGAAAAACAAAACAAAACATATCACTTACGTTTACAGTAAACATAGCCAAGTGAGGATGAGAGGAAGCTGAGCTCACACAGAACTGACCACTAGCTAAGCACGAGAAGTATTTACTACAGTAGGTATTCCTGGTCAATATTTAGAGCTTTTCTTTGTTAAGTGAAATGATTTATTATAGAGTCTGATTATCTGGATAAGCGCCTTAATTCTACCCAGGGGCAAAAATTCAATATGTTCTCTTTCACCACAACTAAGCTGTAATTCACTTTCCTAATTGACTTTTCCAATTCCAAGTCTATCTTTTATACTGTCCCAAGATTTTAGAATGTATTTTTGCATATTTCTTAGCTCTTTCCTTTCTTAGCTCTCCTCTCTTTACTCATTCAGCAAACATTTGCTTGTTTGCTGTTACATGCCAGGAGATGTGAGGCAGTATGCTACGCACAGTGCTAAGCACTTCACCTGAATAATCTTATTTACTATCCTGGATAATCCTATGAAAGATAGGTCATTATCATCCCCATTGTACAGAACATTCAGATACAAAGATGTAAAGTAACTAGCCTAAGGCCACATGGTTACTGAATGCCTGAGGCACGTCCTGGGCACTGAGCAGAGTCTCTATGCTCAGGCTGATTTGAGAAAAACAGTGTAGACATTTACATCATTGTCCCCAGTACCTCACAATGTCTGTACAGATACTCTCTCCTGTGTGGCTTTGGGGATCCTCAGAGTAGAGGCATATGTTTTTTCATCCTGTGGATATTGGGTCTGGCCACGTGACTTGCACTGGCCAATGGAATGTTTGCAAACGTGATATAAACAGAAGTTTAAACTTGATTGCACAGTGCTCTTACACTTTTTCCATGCATGTGTGCAGACTTAGCTTTGAAGGAGAGTTTGGAATTCTCTGGGATTTGGCACAGGTAGAATATAAGGCTTCACAGAGGAAAAGATAACTAGGGTGACCAACTATCCCAATCTGTATGGAAATGAGGAATTTTCCAGGAGATGGAGCCGGGGTCCAGCCCCGGTGGATCCAGGGTAATTTGAAGGTGGGGACGGAATGGGTGTCCTGGAAAAAACTTATTTAATTACAGATATAGAGGGAGATTAGAAACAGATAGTGTAGTAGGACCAGATGGGAATTCAGCCAGGAAAATGGGGAGCGAGAAAGAAACAACACAGGGGAATCAGTCTTTTCAAAAACTGATCTGATTTCTTTATTTTTCAGGTTTGTTTATATACCTTTTTGTTATACATAGGGATGAATACAGAGTCACACGCAGGTCAGCAGACCTGACCCTTGTCACAATCAGGTGCTTCATAGAAAATTATACAAAGGTCTTATGAGTTTCATCATCTTCTGGCCATGAGGTCTGCTGACATTTTATGGCCCTTTCTGATACCGGTCAGTTAATCAGAAAACTTATTTTTCCAGGGGTGATTTTTTCTTAAATCAGGCACCACCCTGCAAATAAAGTTGCATTCCTATAGGGTGAGGGTATAGTGAGTTACAATCAAGAAAGGAATTTACTTAACCTAAGGTTTAACATGATTAATCTTAAAGGTTAATACTTATTTCTCCTATATGCTAGTTATATTCATTATAAGGGCAGGAATATGGAGATTTAGCAGCAAATATTGGCTCAACAAATTTAAACCCTTCACCAATGTTCCCCTTAAGATCTATTTTGTCTTAAGATAGTGATAAAGTTATATTTTTACATAGCATAGTGATTTATATAGTGATTTATAACAAAGTACAGTGATCTATAACAAAAGAGAAAAGTCATTAACTCAAAAAGTCTGGTATTGCTAACATCAAAAAACTATATTTCCTTTTCTATATTCCAAATACATTGATTAATATATTCCCAGGTGCCTAAGGATATGGAGGCCTGATGGCAATCATTGACTCATCAATGAAAAAAGCCCTATGCTAATACTTTAAACTCTCTGTGCTGTTTATGGTTGAGAGGTTGTCACAGGAGCTAGTCTGTCAGCAGAGAGGTTTGACCTGAGACATCCTTGTCACACCCAGGGCAGGGAATTAGCAGTAATTATTGGCACAACAAATGAAGAAACCCTTCACCAATATAATTCCTAATCAACCCACTATACTATACTAATGATCTTCTAACTTCTCAAAAGAATCTGTATTTAGAAAGTTTTAAAACATCCCATGCCTCTCACAGTTGGGAGGCTGTAAACAATCACATGTGGCCAGACGAACCTGATCAGGCAGACCAGAGAACCTTCAGAGTTCGTAAGTTGAAACACTCTTGTCACGCCCAGGAATTTTTATTAACTGGAGCTGCAAGTTAACTCCTTCTCTGAGAGAAATGGTTATGGGGGAGAGCTCCCCGTAAAGTACTCTGGTTTTGGGGGTAGACGCTTGGGAACAGGGGGTTTCCTGAGGCTTGATCACGCCTTTGCTTATGCCAAGCTTCCTTCCTCATGACCTTTGCCATGGGCGGAGTTCCTCGCTGGCTCCCAACAAGATGGAATCTGTAATGCTATCACTGGGATATCTCTGGGCAAACCAGCATGGTTGGTTACCCTAGGCTGGAAAAGTAACATTATGGACAAGTAAGCAGACAGTTTTTCTTTTCACTTACTCAAGTGCTTTATAGAAAAATAAAACAAAATTAAGAAGGAATTGGGACTTCCTTGGTGGCCTAGTGGATAAGAATCTGCCTGCCAATGCAGGGGACACAGGTTCGATCCCTGGTCCAGGAAGATCCCACATGCCTCGGAGTAACTAAGCCTGTGTGCCACAGCTACTGAGCCCATGCTCTGGAAACTGTGCTCCTCAACAAGAGAAGCCACTCCTGTGAGAAGCCCTCACCCCGCAAGGAAGAGTAGCACCTGCTAGCTGCAACTATAGAAAGCCTGCACAAACAGCAATGAAGACACAGCGCAGCCAACAATAAATAAATTAATTGAAAAAAAATTAAGGAGAAATTCATGGAACCTAGGGAGTCATGAGTACATTGAGGAAAGTACTTGATATGTATGTACTTTGTATGTACTTTGCTTTCCAGATCCACGCAAAGATTTACCTTCCTAAAACTATCTCTTCTGAAGTTACAAATCCATACATGTGATTGCACATTTTGCTCACTTGAGCACAAACTTTAAGTATAGGGAACACTTCAGTCAGTAAGAGTGGCTCATCCTGGCAACGGTTCACAAGAGGGAAGAGAGAGGCCTATGAGAATCTAGAGGCTGGACTCTGATATAGCAAAATATAAAGTTCAGTAAATTTTCTCCCCACAAAATATCATACAACTGGAAGAAATTCAGGGTTATGAAAACTGACCACAATAATACAACAAATTGAGAAGTGTGTATTGTTTTAAAAAAGAAAACTGGTATTTTTTACAATAACATTGAGGGTCTGTGACATTTCCTCCTGAAGCTGCTCCCACCCTTCATCTCAGCTAAATCTGCCTGGTGATGCTACCAATGCAGGGCAATGCATAAAACAAGCAGCTTTGTGTCTGGAGGGGATGTCTTGATTTGGATCAGAACACAACCAGTGTTATCATCTAATAAAAACCATGACAAATGGCACATGAATTGGGAAGCAAATGAATTTAAGTGGCAATGAACTGGGAAGACAAGAGGTTCAGTTAGCCTGAGGTTATAGTCCTGGCTAGGACAAAAAATGGAATAGCAAACTAGCCAGCAATTTTACAGAGATGTATTAGAAACACATCTGCTCAGGAAAGACTGCAGAGAGCCCAAGCCATCCACACATCCGTGGCTGATTTTGATACTGCCTAAAACTGCACAGAAGATATGAGAGAGCTCAGAGGGAAGCAAAATCTGGGCAAATTTAAAATTGCCTGAACTTTAAATGCACTCCTTAGCATAAAAACATCTCCATCAACATAAAGTGCAAACTATTCTGGCTTGAAGTGTTAGAATACAACTTCTGTCCAATCAATAGCTGATTACTGAGCTATGCAAAAACAGAGATGTGACTTTGAGGTATTCAGGCTTAAAGGCAGAAAGAAGAATTAAAATATATATATATTGAACAAAGATACCAGTAGCTTCACAATATAGGGAAACAAATTCCATAAATACAGTTCAGATAAGTTATAAAACAAGTAAGCAACAGCAACAACAAACTATCTTTGCAACAGTCAAGAGTTGCAATAATAGGTTATCCAAACATCTGGTGTTCAATAAAAATAAAAAACTATATGACATGGAAAGAAGCAAAAATTGTATCCCATTCTCAAGGAAAAAAAATAAGAAAGAAAACAGATCCCACGTTTGGGATTTATCAAGTGAAGGCTCTCAAGGAACTGTTCATGTTCAAAGAGCTAAAGAAACTCTGCTTAGAGAATTAAATGGTAGTGTGATGACAATAAGTCAACAAATAAGGGACTATGACAAAAGGACGGAAATTTTAAAAAATAAAAATTTTGGAATTGAAAAGTAGAACAAACAAAAAATGATATTTTTGCAGGAGTGCTGAATAGCAAATTTGAAATAAAAGAAGAATCAGTGACTTTGAAAACACATTAAAAGAATTTACTCAGTTTTGAAGAACAGAGAAAAAAGGAATGAAGAAAATTGAACAGATCCTAAGAGACCAATGGAACAATGTTGAGCATACAATATATGTGCTATAAAAGTCCTCTATGGAGAAGAGAGGAAGCAAAGGGCAGGAAAAGAGGTAAATAGAGAATGATTGAAAATATCCCAATACTGATAAAAAAAAAAAAACTTGGTATAAAGAGACTCAACCAACCCTAAGTAGAATACAAACTCCCAAATTTTATTCCTAAGAACAACCTAGTAAAATTATTGAAAGCCAAAGAAACTTAAAGGCAGTAAGAGAAAAATAATTCATCACATCCAGGAAATAAAAATACCATTAAATGACTGAATTTTCATTAAAAATTATGGAGTTGAAAAGTCAATGAAATGACACAAATACTAAAAATGTAACTCTCAACTGAGAATTCTATGTTAAGTGATATATAGACATTCTAAGGTAAACAAAGACTGAGGGAAATGTTTTTTAGGAGCATTGCCTTCTGAGAAATACTGAGGAAACAATGAAAAGGATCATATAAGCAATTTTATACTAACAAATTAGTCAACTTAGATGGAAAGATGACATTTGTAAAAAGATACAATTAACCACAACTGATTCAATATGAAAAGTAATAGGCATATGAATAAAATAAATTGAATTATCAATTAAAAATTTTCCCAGACAGCTACCATCTAGAGTACAGAGTACATCATGAGAAACGCTGGATGGAAGAAACACAAGCTGGAATTAAGATTGCCGGGAGAAATATCAATAACCTCAGATATGCAGATGACACCACCCTTATTGCAGAAAGCAAAGAGGAACTAAAAAGCCTCTTGATGAAAGTGAAAGAGGAGAGTGAAAAAGTTGGCTTAAAACTCAACATCATGGCATCCGGTCCCATCACTTCATGGGAAATAGATGGGGAAACAGTGTCAAACTTTATTTTTTTGGGCTCCAAACTTTATTTTGGGGGGCTCCAAAATCACTGCAGATGGTGACTGCAGCCATAAAATTAAAAGACGCTTACTCCTTGGAAGAAAAGTTATGACCAACCTAGATAGCATATTCAAAAACAGAGACATTACTTTGCCGACTAAGGTCCATCTAGTCAAGGCTATGGTTTTTCCTGTGGTCATGTATGGATGTGAGAGTTGGACTGTGAAGAAGGCTGAGCACCAAAGAATTGATGCTTTTGAACTGTGGTGTTAGAGAAGACTCTTGAGAGTCCCTTGGACTGCAGGGAGATCCAACCAGTCCATTCGGAAGGAGATCAGCCCTGAGATTTCTTTGAAAGGAATGATGCTAAAGCTGAAACTCCAGTACTTTGGCCACCTCATGAGAAGAGTTGACTCATTGGAAAAGACTCTGATGCTGGGAGGGATTGGGGGCAGGAGGAGAAGGGGACGACAGAGGATGAGATGGCTGGATGGCATCACGGACTCGATGGACGTGAGTCTGAGTGAACTCCAGGAGTTGGTGATGGACAGGGAGGCCTGGTGTGCTGCGATTCATGGGGTCGCAAAGAGTCGGAGACGACTGAGCGACTGAACTGACCTGAGGCAAAAAGAAAGAGAAAGTTCTACATAGGACTGGCAAATCTACTTAAAAAACAAGCAAACAATTTTTCACAAAGAAACGTCCAAGTCCAGATGACTTTCACTGGTGATTTCTAGTAAATATTTTAAGAAGAAATAATACCAAAAATTCACAAATTCTTTTGAAAAATAGAGAAAGGTACAATTTCCAACTCATCCTATGATGCTAGTATTATCCTGATACCAATACTAGACAAATCACACAAAAAGAAACGCACACGTCAATACACCTCATGAGCAGAGATGAAAAATTCCTTCTTTTAAAAATTATCAAATCGAATCCAGCAACATATTAAAGAGGATTATCCAGCATGCGTGCTCAGTTGTGTCCGACTCCTTGCAATCCCATGGACTGCAGCCCTCCAGGCTCCTCTGTTCACGGGATTCTTCAGCCAAGAATACTGGAGTGGGTTGCCATTTCCTCCTCCAAGGGATCTTCCCAACCCAGGGATCAAACCTGAGTCTCTGGTGTCTCCTGCGCTGGCAGACAAATTCTTTACCACTGAGCCACGTGGGAAGCCCTATCCACCATGACCAAGTGGGAATTATTTCAGTAATGTAAAATTGGTTTAACTTCCAAAAAATCAGTTATTGTGATAAATGATGTAACAGAATAAAGGGAAAAGTAATTATCATGATGGATGAGTAGAAATGCATTTGACAGAATTCAACCTTGTTCATGATGAAGACTCTCAACAAACTACTAGAAAAGGACATTCCTCAACCTGGTAAAGGGGCTGGCTGTGGAAAGAGACTGCGTATAGAAAAGATAGAGGTTATTTGGATGAGGAAAATGTTCTAAAAGCCTATTATGGCTATGGCTGCACAACTTCATAAAGTTACAAAAACTTATTGACCTGTACACTTAAATGTATGCATTTATGTAATGTAAATGTTATCTCAATAAAGCTATAACAATTAATACACAGTGAGGGATAGATGGTGGGGAGATTTAGATGAAACAACTTAGGCAATATACTGAAAACTGTTAAAACAAGGTTACAGACAATGGCAAGGTGTTTAGGTGACTGGGAGTGTAGGACAAAGTTAAGAGATGCCCCTCTACTAGTCCCTCTACTTTTGTGTGTGTTTGAAATCTATCATAAGAAAAAAAAGGCTTAAAAAAAAAATCAAAGTGTTGGAGGGAAAAACAACAATTGGGAACTTTGCAGGGAGCAAGTGTTATGCAAAAATACCCTTTGGGTCATTCTGACATTCTTCCTCTCCTTTGGGAAGCACCTTCTTAAGTTTCTAGATGTTTTACATAGTTTTTCCTTTGGTGAGTGCATTTGATCCTAATATTTGAAGAGGAAGATAAGACAGTGTTATCTCTGCTATGCAGATGAAGAAATCACAGTTCAAGGTGACAAAAATAGAAAGGGGTTAAGCTAAGGACAGTTTGGGTGCCCAGTGCTCTAGCCACTGAACTGGGAGGCCCCTTGCACCGGCCCAGGACGAGGCTGGACCCAAGCTGAACTGTGTGATAGGTAGGAATTGTCTTCAATGTCCTCACAATGCCCCACCTCTGTGAGGACTCTTTTCTCCTAATTTGGCCTCACTGACATTGCTTTGCCTCAGCCTACACTCTCCATCCCCTAAAATACACACACACGTTCTGTTTTGAAACGCTTTACAAGGCAGTCCTTTTCAGTTAGTACTCCACATTCTCCTTCCATCTCATTTCCCTACTCCATCAGCATCTTCTTTTTGAATTCTTGGTTGAAAATGTTCAATAAAATGTTCAAAGGGTTACTAGATTAATGCTAATCTTACCGGAAGTATATACATATTAACAGAGGCCAAAAAACCCCACAAGGAATACTTGTCTTACTGAAAAACTTTAAGGTTCTGTAGAATGTTGAGAAGGCGAACACTTGAAGGTAAGGAAAAACATTTTTGGGCCTTGTATGTTACCTTCCAGCCAATATATTAAGGCTTAACCCAAGTTTTCATTAATAAACAAACATTGAGGGTGATGAACAAGTCAGCATTAGTGTATAAACCAAGCTTCTCTTTATTCATAATGGAAAATGATCTTCCATTGTCATTTCATGTGAAAATTCTGTGATGAGTCAGCTATAAATGGGGCTCATGTGTACATAAAGGGGCAGAGGGTGGTGAACAGTATTTGAAATGTATCTCGGGTCCTCTTCCTGTCTTCAGTGTGGGGATGTTCAGCAACTTAAAAATCACTCTTGCCTTCAAGTGTGTCTCAGTGAATCAGAATGCTAGATATTTGGTTTAAGGTGGGTATTTTTCGCAGAATTCTTCCCACAATTCTTTCCAGTTGAGTCTCTGTTCTTTGATCCACTCTCTTGAACACTTTCTTCATTGAGATCACCACGTTGCATTAAATATGTGCATATTTATTTATTCATCCAACAAAAATTTTTGAGCATCTGTTATGTGTCAACACAATTCTGGGTGAATGAGACATCAGCAATGATCAAAACAAAGAAAGATGTTGCCCTGTGGAGGGAGGCAAGATGAAGGAGACAGACAATGATACCATAAAAGATACATGATGTAGGAGCTGGCAGATGCTGGGAAATGTTAGCAGTGCATGTGACCTAACACTGCAGGACACATGGGGTATTTGAGGAGCTCTAAAGATGTTAGTGTGGTTGGAGAATGGGGAATGGGATGGAGATGGGTAGGGAAGAGGAATCAATGCCAACATCTACGATAGATTACACGGGGCATGGTAGACCTCGGAAAGTTCTGACCCTTCCTCTGAGTGTAATAAGGAGCCATTGCAGGCTTCGAGCAGAGGAATGGAATCATCTTATTGATATTTTATAAGAATCACTTCAGTTGTTATGTATAGAATAAGGAGAAAGGTCAAAAGAGAGAGGTTAATTATAAAGCAATTAGAAAAAATCAAATGAGAAAGGCTAGTCCAGAGTGATAATGGTAGAGACAGGGAGAAGTGTTTTTCTGGTTATAGTAAATCCAGATTCTAGAAAATTTTCTTCTCCGGGGAATAGGTCTGTCTCCCTCAGTAAACTATGTTCTGGGCATACCCCAAAAATACTATGCTCAATGCATGTGTGATAAATGAATACTGGATGGTTCTGATCAATCTGAAATACGAAGGGAATAAAAGCTATTTCAAAACAGCATGGCCAGTCTAAACATTATCTGTGGCCACAAGCCGATAATTGTTGTAGAGAACAGCTGTAATTATCTTCGGATATGAAGACTTCTGGTAATTTTCATTTGGAAATATCTGAAATAGGTATTTCCAGAATAGAATTGGAAAGTTTCTGCCCGAGATTTGTCCTCAGTAGATTCATAAAATGAACCTTCCTTCATTCAGCAGCTGTTATTAAGGAAATGTGTGCAAATATACAATTTTGAACTGCTATTAAGTTCCTAAAATATGGTGAATGGTTGACAGGCCGTACCATTAGCCTTCTAACTCTGATTCTACCTCCAGGCTCCCTTGTTCCCATAGACCTCCTGTACCATCCCCAGGGCATTGTCTCTAAAGCACATTTCTGCTTTCAATAATTTTTCATTGACTTTTCACTTAAGGAAAATGTTCTCAACCTTGGCATCCTAGGCACTTCAAAATATTTAGCTTTACATTTCCACCCATTACCTAAGCTCAAGACAAGTATACTTATTATTGAGAGAAATTTAAATTTTCATAAGGAGACAGGTTCTGAAGATGAACTTTCTGGGTTCAAGTCCCAGCCAAACACAAGAAGTGACCTCTCTAGTCCCAGTGTCAGCCTTTGGTAAAATGGAATACTAACAGTTCCTACATTATTCCTTGCAAGGATTTATTTTGATAACAAATGTAAATCTTGCTAGACTCTAAGCTCCATGAGTTCCAAATTGTTCCATGTACAGGCTAAGTCACTTCAGTCATGTCCTACTTTTTGCGACCCCATGGACTGTACCCCACCAGGCTCCTCTGTCCATGGGATTCTCCAGGTAAGAATACTGGAGGGGTTTGCCATGCCCTCCTCCAGGGGATCTCCCCAACCCAGAGATGAACCTTCATCTCTTAAGTCTCCTGCATTGGCAGCCATGTTCCTTACCATTAGCACCACCTGGGAAGCCCAAATTATTCCACATTGAATCCCAATGTCATATATGTAGCAGACACGGAATTTATTTCCAGTGAATAATTTTACAATTTGTCTGCCTGATACTTTTCTAAAATCTGAGGATATTATAGTCATTCTTCTCAGGAAGTTTGCCTTCTAGTCAAGGAAGATAATAAACAAAAATGAAAACAATATATATGGAATTTCACATATTGATAAATGCCATTAAAAAAATAAAATGGGGTAATATACAGGAGTGCCTGGTTTGTGGCCATAGGAAAACTCTCTGAAGAAGTCAAATATGGACTGAGATCTAATATTGGGAAACAAAAGTCATACAAAACAAGGGCAGGTGAGGACATTACAGGTGAGAGGAATCGGAAGAGACAGGTACTGGGGCAGGTGTGTTCAATGAACAGAGAAAAGACCAGCACATCTAGGTTATCAGGTCAGTGGTCATGCTGAGAGTAACAAGAACTGAGTTGAAACTGGTAGGCAGGGCCTTTCGGCTAAGATAAGAATTGTTGTTCAGTCGCTCAGTCGTGTCCAACTCTTTGCAACCTGGTGGACTGCAGCATGCCTGGCTTCCCTGTCCATCAACGACTCCCAGAAGATAAGAATTTTAAAATGTATTTTTAGTGTAATAGGAAGCCACTGGAATATTTTAAGCAGGGGAATGGTCACAGTTCCTGGGCAGTTGTATAGAAAATGGATTTTAGGGGACAAGAGTAAGAGCAGGGAAATGGCTAAGAGCTCATATTGTAATCCATGTAAGAGATTATGGTGGTATGCCTTTGTCTGATACAATGGGAGAGGAAAGATTTAGAAGATATTGGGTTGTCCAAAAAGTTCGCTTGGGTTTTTCTATAAGATGTTATGAAAAAATCTGAACTAAATTTTCTGTCCAAGTAGTTTGAAGATAGAAACAAAGGAATGAGAGGAGACAAAGACGGTTTCATTCAGGACCATGTCTTTCGTGGGCTCTTCTACCATGAAAATAATATTTAAAGTTATATTTTATGACTGTATGTGTTGGTTGCTCAGTTGTGTCTGACTCCTTGTGACCCCATGGACTGTACAGCCCATCAGGTTCCTCTGTCCATGCAATTCTCCAGGCCAGAATACTGGAGTGGGTAGCCTTTCCCTTCTCCAAGGGATCTTCCCAGCCCAGGGATCGAACCCAGGTCTCCCGCATTGCAGGCGGATTCTTTGCCATCTGAGTTACTAGGGACAATAAAGAATCTGCCTGCAATGTGGGAAACCCGGGTATGTTCCCTAGGTCAGGAAGATCTTCTCACCACAGTATTCTTGCCTGGAGAATTCCATGAACAGAGAAGCCTGGTGGGCTACAGTCCATGGAGTCAGAAAGAGTCAGACATGACAGAGCGACTAACATTTTATGACTGTAAGGGTATAAAGATAAACAATCCAAGCTAGGTTACATTATTTTCCTTCCAGTTGTAAAAGAAGTGAAAACATTTTCATGGATCTCTAAAACTATTGTGGACCCTATGCACTGTGGCTAATAGATAAATTGACTCTGCTTCTATTTTTTATATAAGTTTAAGGTATATGGCATTATAGTTCAACATGTATACGTAATATAGAGTAAGAGTCGGACACGACTGAGCGACTGAACCGAACTGAACTGAACCACCACCACAATCTAGTTACCATTCCTACCATACAGGTGGCTCCCTTCATCCATTTCACCCACCTCCAATCCCCTTCCCTTTCAGAAACCACTAATCTATTCTCTGTATCTATGATTTTGTTTTTGTTTTGCTTGTTAAGGGGTTTTTTGTTTGATTGCTTGTTTTCTTTGTTTTTATATTTCAAATATGAGTGAAATCATGTTATTTGTCTTTCTCCATCTGACTTATTTCACTTTAGGTCCATCCATGCTGTCTCAAATAGCAGAACTTTATTCTTTTTTATGACTGCATAATAGTCCTGTGTGTGTGTGTGTGTGTGTGTGTGTGTGTGTGTGTAACATCTTCTTTATCCATTTATCCATCAGTGGACATTTAAGTTGTCTCTATATCTTGGCTACTGTAAAGACAGAAAGGTGCATGAATCTTTTCTGGTTAGTGTTTTCATGTTCTTTGGAAAAATACTCAGAAGTAGAATAACAGGGTTTTATTGCAGTACTGTTCCTAAATTTTTGACAAATCTCCTTACTCTTTTCCACAGTGGCTACACCAATTTGCAGTCTCACCAACAGTGTACAAAGGTTTCCTTTTCTCCACATCTCCTCCGACATTTGTCTTGCCTTGTTTTTTTGATAACAGCCATTCTAACAGGTGTGAAATGATATTTCCTTGTGCAGGTGAATTTGCATTTTCCTGATAAATTAGTGATGTTAAACAATTTTTCATGTCCCTATGGGCCATTTGTGTGTCTTCTTTGGAAAAATGTCCATTCAGATCCTCTGCCCATACTCTGGTTCCATTTTTAAAATAAAAGAATACAAAGTTTAGTAGAATATGTTTGAAAATAGTAAGACCTTAATGCATATTAACTATCAAACTATTATTACTATTATTATATATTGGACATGTTTTATGCTTCCTAATCTCTGTGAATTTGCTCATGCTTCACCTTAAATTCCTCTTTACAGTCAAAAACTCAACCATCCTTCAATGCCCAAACCAAATGCCAGCTCTTAAGTCTTTTCTGGATCTTCAGTTTAGTTCAGTCACTCAGTTGTGTCCGACTCTTTGAAATCCCATGAACTGCAGCACACCAGGCCTCCCTGTCCATCACCAACTCCCAGAGTTTACCCAAACTCATGTCCATTGAGTCGGTGACGCCATCCAACCATCTCACTCTCTGTCGTCCCCTTCTCCTCCTGCCCCCAATCTTTCCCAGCATCAGGGTCTTTTCAAATGAGTCAGCTCTTCGCATCAGGTGGCCAAAGTATTGTAGTTTCAGCTTCAACATCAGTCGTTCCAATGAACGCCCAGGACTGATCTCCAGGATGGACTGGTTGGAACTCCTTGCTGTCCAAGGGACTCTCAAGAGTCTTCAACACCACAGTTCAAAAGCATCAGTTCTTCGGCGCTCAGCTTTCTTCATAGTCCAACTCTCACATCCATACATGACTATATATAGATCAACTGGATCTGCAACTGGTCATAATTCTTCTCCTATCTGACCCCACAATTCCATACTGTTACTTCCTCTCACAGCTCTAATTAAAGCCCGATGTTAATTTATGTGCTTCTGTCCCTTACAAGTTTTTAGTTCCTTTTAATGCTTGTGATTTATCTTGCACCATGGCTCTATCTTTTACTGTGCCTAGCCAGGTGTATTGCACAGAGTAGAGCCTCAATAAATATTTGTTGACTCAAATATCAAAGAAAACAGCCAGTCAGCCAAGTACCCTCACCAAAGCCTTTCAGGGCAAACAGATCTCCCTTATTGCTGCCCAGACTCTGGCACATAATTACTTTGAGACCATCTATTAAGCAACATACAGATTTCCTCCTGAGAAATACAAATTTCCCCCTGCATACAAATTTCCTCCTGAGAAATCTGTATGGAGGTCAAGAAGCAACAGTTAGAACTGGACATGGAACAACAGATTGGTTCCAAATCGGTAAAGGAGTACATCAAGGTTGTGTCTTGTCACCCTGTTTATTTAACTTCTATGCAGAGTATATCATGAAAAATGCTGAGTGGATGAAGCACAAGCTAGAATCAAGATTGATGGGAGAAATATCAATAACCTCAGATACCCAGATGACACCACCCTTATGGCAGAAAGCTAAGAAGAACTAAAGAGCCTCTTGATAAAGTGAAAGAGGAGAGTGAAAAAACTGGCTTAAAACTCAACATTCAGAAAACTAACACCATGGCATCCCATCCCATAACTTCATGACAAATAGATGGGGAAACAATGGAAACAGTGACAGACTTTATTTTGCGGGGCTCCAAAATCACTGCAGATGGTGACCACAGCCATGAAATTAAAAGATGCTTGCTCCTTGAAAGAAAAGCTTTGACCAACCTAGAGAGCATGTTAAAAAGCAGCGACATTACTTTGCCAACAAAGGTCCATCTCGTCAAAGCTATGGTTTCTCCAGTAGTCATGTATGGATGTGAGGGTTGGGCTACAAAGAAAGCTGAGTGCTGAAGAATTGATGCTTTTGAACTGTGGTGTTGGAGAAGACTCTTGAAAGTCCCTTGGACTGCAAGGAGATCCAATCAGTGAATCCCAAAGGAAATCAGTCCTGAATATTCATTGGAAGGACTGATGCTGAAGCTGAAGCTCCAATACTTTGGCCATTTGATGTGAAGAACCGACTCATTGAAAAAGACCCTGATGCTGGGAAAGATTGAAGGCAGGAGGAGAAGGGGATGACAGAGGGTGAGATGGTTGGATAACATCACCAACTTGATGCACATGAATTTGAGCAAACTAGGAGTTGACGGACAGGGAAGCCTGGCATGCTGCAGTCCATGGGGTCGCAAAGAGTTAGACACAACTGAGCCAGTGCACTGATTAAACAACAGAATGCTAAAAGACAAGGAATGCCAATTGTGACTCCCCACTTTGCAAATGCTGCTGCCAGGCTTCTAAATAAAAACTTATGGAGCATCCTTTCAAAACAACAGCTGAAATACAGACAGAGACTTGCACTTTGTTGACTCCCAGAATCATAAATTTAGAGTCTTGGATAGTCTTCATCATAGTTGATGATGACTGTGATCTATGGCAGCTGAAAGGTAAGGATTCTGATTAGACATAGAAAGGAAATCAGATCTTGAGTAAATGGAAACATTATTCATTTGAATCACGTTTGTTCTAATACTTAATACAACACACCGGGCTTGACTTTGTGGAAAAGACAGAGATGGAAAATCCAGTCTTTGTTCTCAATAGGACCTTTTTCTACAGCAGAAGATGGAGCTCATGGGTAAAAGACCCCGTGGGGTGGAAACTGTGAAGAGGGCTCTGTGTCCTCAATAAGAAGAGGCTACTATTTAGCTCCAGCATGGAAGTTGTTGTGTGACCTTGGACAAATCAGTCTAAATTTCTGAACTTCAATTCTTTTCTCTGGAAAAAAGCTAATTGCTTGCTACCAGGAATGCTGGCTTGTTTTACTACTCAGTGAACATCATAATTTCTGGGCTTTTCAATAATTTAGTGGCTTTTATTGCTCAGTTTTCAGTTAAATACACGAGTTGCATTTAAATATGCAAGCTACTATTTTGGGGAAAGAGAGAGGAATTAATACCTCAGTAAATTAACAAACAAGCACAATTGAAATAATTCATATATGTATCAACAATTATTTGTTGAATGCCAACTAGCAGCAAGGCAATCTGATTGGCATGAATCAGTGTTTCTCAGATAGTGTCTTTTCATTCCTTAGGGAACATTTGACAATGTCTAGAGATATTTCTGGTTGTTTATTATGCCTTATTCTTTCTAACAAATAGGATTTTTTCCCTAGCCCTTCTCTTGGAAGATTTTCTTAGCATCTCCTCTCAATCAATATTTTCTTACTGAAATAACCAAGACAATAACAGTTGACCCTCAAATAACAAGAGTTTGAATAGCACTGGTCCATGTAAATGTGTATCTTTCTCTTAGTACATATGTACTACAGTGTTACATGACCTGAGATTGGTTGAATCTGACAATGCATAATTAAGGATATGTATATAATCAAGTTATATACATGAATTTTCAACTGTGTAGAGGGTTAGTGCTCTTAACCTCCACGTTGCTCAAGGATCAGCTGTAATTCTCAACAGGGGGTATGAAAAGAGGAATCATGTACTAATAATTTCAGGCCAGAAAAGCCTTGCTGTGGAGGGCTGTCTTTGACACTAAAGGATGTTTAGCAGTGTCCCTCACCACTACCCACTAGAAGCCAGTAGCACCCCCCTAGTTGCGGAGAAAAAATGTCTACAGAGTTGTCAGACACCCTGTGGGAGAAGGGGCATGATCACATCTAGGTGAGGACCACTGGTACAGGGGAATTAGAAAGAATCAAGAGGTGTGGTCTGACTCTTACATCCATACATGACTACTGGAAAAACCATAGCTTTGACTTTATGGACCTTTGTGGGCAGTGATGTCTCTGCTTTTTAATATGCTGTCTAGGTTTATCATAGCTTTCCTTCCAAGGAGCAAGTGTCTTAATTTCATGACTGCAGTCACCATCTCTAATTTTGGAGCCCAAGAAAATGAAATCTGCCACTGTTTCCATTTTTTCCCCATCTATTTGCCATGAAGTGATGGGACAAGATGCCATGATATCAGTTTTTTGAATGTTGAGTTTTAAGACAGCTTTTTCACTCTCTTCTTTTACTCTCATCAAGAGGCTTTTTAGTTCCTCTTTGCTTTCTGCCATTAGAGTGGTGTCGTCTGCATTCAGGGGTTGTTGATGTGAGAGTTGAACCATAAAGAAGGCTGAGTACTGAAGAACTGATGCTTTCAAATTATGGTTCTGGAAAAGACTCTTGAGAGTCTCTTGGAAAGCAAGGAGATCAAACAAGTCAATCCTAAAGGAAGTCAACTCTGAGTATTCATTGGGAGGACTGATGCTGAAGCTGAAGCTCCAGTACTTTGGCCACCTGTTATGAAAAGCCAATTCATTGGAAAAGACCCTGTTGCTGGGAAAGATTGAGGGCAGGAGAAGGGGATGACAGAGGGAGATGATTGGATAGCATCACCAAATCAATGGATATAAGTTTGTGCAAACTCCAGGAGACAGTGAAGGATGGGAAAGCTTGGCATGCTGCAGTCCGTGCAGTCACGTAGAGTTGGACACGACTTAGTGAGTGAACAACATCAAAAGCTGTAACAAATGCTCATAACTTTTGAGCTGTTAATTATACTTCTAGGGCATCTATCATAAAGAAAGAATCCTAAAGAGATATTTTTAAGGGCCTAAATGTCTGATTTTCCTGGAGGAAACAGGTAAGTAAATTCTAGAGTTGCTATATTATGGAATATTATGCAAACCTTAAAAATATAATGTTGAAGAGGATATTTCTCTGATGTTGAGTCCATAAAAAACTGGTTGTTAAACCACAACTCTGTAAGCAACACTCAGTATAAAAGCAAAGCAAAAAAATTTCAAAAAATTTTAATAATACTATTTTTAGATATAAGACAAATATGGTTATTTTATCCTTTTGATTGCATATATGAATTCTTGTTATATATAAATGTTGCCAATTATTTTTCTTCTTGTTATAAGACCCAGGTCAATGTGAAAGACTTATGGGGTATAGTTGGTGATGTCTCTCTGTAATGATGAATTGAGCATTACAATGCTTTCTTCAAGTCTCTTACGATGCTGTTTTGAAGAAAAGATATTGGTTTTTCTGTTGGCACCCTGCTTACTGGTAGAAAAGAGCAAAGGATCAGTAGTTAGTTTCCCTTTTGCTCCAAAATTTGGCATGCAAGACAAACCACTGATGAAATGCATTTGCATTTGAATTATGTCTACCCCAGAGCCAATCCCAGGTCTCTTCCAAAAGCTTTTTATGTGCGATGTGAGTACTTGTTCAGTTTGTTCCAGTAGTGAGGCTCTCTACAGAAAAATGATTTCCAGTTTAGCTGAGTGAGAATAAAGCCTGCCAGGAGAAAGCCATCACTTTATGAATATGAAATGTCCGTAAAAGAGACAGCTTCAGTAACTCATTCCTCAAAGGAGATATGGATAGGGCCAGAAATCAGAGTGCAAGGGGTAGCTTTTAATGCCTACTGCAAACCCTGCCTTATAAAACAAGTAAATGTATATATTTGTTGTCATCAAATGTTCTGTTTTCTAGATGCTTATTTATGAATAACTTGGAAGCAAACTGTTTAAAAACATAGTATTAATGCGTGGGAGTTGTTTTTCTAATCCATTGAAATTTTTTCCCAGTATTAAATTAAATGGTAGGCAAAAAGCTTGAAAAGGACACACACACACATCATATGTGACTGCTTCAGCAATTGCACTTGAAAACATAGTTACTTTCTTGGTAGTCATACCTCATTGACTCAATGCAGTCGTACTTTGAAAACTGATCTTTTCCATAGCTACGCTGAGTTTGCACGTAATTGGACGTATCTAAACGTTCATGTTTTTCTTACATGCCATGGGAAAGTGGCGACATCCTTTCTTTGTGGTTTTGGTTAGCATTTACACACCCTTCCCAAAACACCACCAGAGAATGTTGTTTCACTGATGGGAATGCAATGATATGCTTCACATGTGACGCCCTCTACTAAGGATGCCACCCAAGAAGATCAGAAAGTCCACTGTGAGAGCAGAGTAAGTCATTTTCAATATGAAATCACAGCCACTGCCTGGATTCAACCCCCTTCAAATACAGTGTGTGTGATGATTTATCCTTTTCTACTCCTAACGAAGTTCTGTCTGACATGCAATGGGCTGAATGGTAAGGAAGTGTGATGGGTATTCATGTACGGTCTTTATTTTCTTCTTTCTGACTTAACTCACTCTGTATGACGGACTTTAGGTCCATCCATGTTTCTGCAAAAGGCACAGTTTCATTCATTTTTATGCCTGAGTAATATTCCATTGTATGTATGTACCACATCTTCTATCCTTTCCTCTGCTGATGGATAGTTAGGTTGCTTCCATGTCCCTGGCTATTGTAAACAGTGCTGCAATGAACACTGGGGTGCACATATATTTTGGAATTATTGTTTTCTCTGGCTTGGGATTTCACTTATATGAGGTACACAGAAGAGACAAATTCATACAGTCAGAAAGTATATTGGTGGGTGCCAGGGCCTGGGGGTGGGGAGGGGGGATGGGAAGTTCGTGTTTAATGGGGACAGAGTTACAAGTTAGGAAGGAGAAAAATTCAGGAGATGAATGATGGTGAGAATTACACAATAATGTAAATGTACTTAGTGACTGAACTGTACAGTTAAATATGGTTAAAATAGTATGGTTTATATTATGTGACCACAATTTTACCACAATTAAAAAAACATTTTAAAAAAAGGAACGATACGTAGATGCATGATTACCCAGCTTGGACATAGTGATGGTTTTAGTGAATGTTCCAACTCATTTCCCACCCAACATTTCAAACTCACATGACTGCCCTTCATTTTTCACATGTCTTTTCTTTTGAGTCCCTGTGTTGTATCCAAAGACACATAAAAGGAGGCATGTTTCAGGGAACTCCACACAGGATTGAAGGTAAGAGATGTTGGATGAGTCCCACTGAGCATTCAGTTCAATTCAGTTGCTCAGTCATGTCCGACTCTTTGCAACCCCATGAATTGCAGCATGCCAGGCCTCCCTGTCCATCACCAACTCCCAGAGTCCACCCAAACCCATGTCCATTGAGTCAGTGATGCCATCCAACCATCTCATCCTCTGTCATCCCCTTCTCCTCCTGCCCTCAATCTTTCCCAGCATCAGGGACTTTTCCAATGAGTCAGCTCTTCGCATCAGATGGCCAAAGTATTGAAGTTTCAGCTTCAGCATCAGTCCTTCCAATGAATATTCAGGGCTGATTTCCTTTAGGATGGACTAGTTGGATCTCCTTGCAGTCCAAGGGACTCTCAAGAGTCTTCTCCAACACCACAGTTACATACCCACAATTCATTGAGCTCTTGCATGTAAAGTGATAAGTACATTGCAATCTGATGTTTCATGCTTTTTAATCCTTGAAACAACCTTATAAAATGGACTCTTCTCCTCATTTTACATATTTAGAAACTATGGCACAGAAACCCTCAAGTTCTCGTGGCTGCAATACATGGAATAAACTGGGATTTTAAGAAGAGTCTGTTGGTTCTCTAGAGAAAGGGATCAACCTTTCTGTGCTTTAGGAACAAAATTCTGAAATATTCTAGAGTTTATAGCTATTCATCCCTCCAAAGCCCCATTCTATTCAGGTCAATTAAGCAAGGCCTCTACTGTCTTTGGTTTTGTATCTAAACGCTCTTTAGCTTTCCTGAAAAAAAACCAGCAATAAACCTCCAAAGATGTGGATACAGACCAAGGTTGTAATTAAGTTTATTACATACCAAGGATGTGACTCCAATAGAGGTTTTCCAGAAACAAAGGGGGCAGAGATGTAGCAGAGGTCACACTGGAAAAAGACCTATGAGACAAGATGAAAATACGTAAATCTGAAATAGTGACTGAAGTCTCAGACACTGTAGATTACCACGGTAGTATCTTTGAAGACTTTATGAAAATATGAAGAACATGTAAAATTGTAGTCATCCATCCTTATCTCCTCTTTCTGTATTAGTATTTTCTAACCTTCCTTCTTCCCAAATTACTACCAAGATATGGGGTTTCAATGGTGCATCTCTTATGCAAACATTTGCATTAAAAGTGGGCCATGTGATAAGGCAATTTTGAAACAAAGGAATATATTCTAGCAGTAAGACTTTAGACATCTGGCTGGCTTGTTGGGGACAAGGAATTTCCCAGGGCCCTACAAATTACTATTTACTCAGTGACGAAGACCCAAGATGACTAGACTTCCTATGTTCTCTTTTCCCAAAAAAACTGTCCTTAAGAAAGTTTTTGGCACACAGAAAGTTATCATCCACTGTATCTTCATCTCCAGTCTTCAAACTCTTCTGAGTTCCTGCTTTACATCCTTAATTTTTCATTACAAGTTTTACCTCAATATTACAGAGACATCTTAAATCCATGTACACAACTGAATGGATTGTTTCTGTCCCTCCCTAGACCTGACCCTCTTCTTGTTTCTCATTTTCTGACTATGCCACACAAGATGGACCTAGAGTCTGTCCAACAGAGGGAAGTAAGTCCAAAGCAGAAAAATAAGTATCATATATGAACGCATATATGTGTAATCTAGAAATATGGTTCAGATGAACTTATATCCAAGGCAGGAATAGAGACCCAGACATAGAGAATGGACATGTAGACACAGGAGAGGATGAGGAGGAAGGGATGAATAGGGAGACTGGGACTGATGTATATACACCACCATGTGTAAAATAGATAGTGGGAACCTGCTGCATAGCACAGGGAGCTCAGCTCGGTGCTCCGTGATGACCTAGAGGAGTGCGATGGGGCTGGGGCTGTAGGGAGGCTCAAGAGATAGGGGATATATGTAAATATAGAGTTGATTCACTTCATTGTACAGGAGAAACTAACATGACATTGTAAAACAATTATTTACCAATAAGTTAAAAAAATAAAGTACAAAAAAGAGTCTTCAACTCTTCTCACACCCTTAGAAGATTCAGACTGAGGTTTGAAGTTCTATTCCTGAAGCATATACTGTACACCAGTGTACAAACTTCACTGTCAAGCCTCTGATTTAAGTCTTTGTCATCTCTAGTGTAGGCTTCCCTGGTGGCTCAGTGGTAAAGAATCTGCCTGCCAGTGCAGGAGATATGGGTTCTATCCCTGGGCTGAGAAGATCCCCTGGAGAAGGAAATGGCAATCCACTCTAATATTTTCTTGCTAGGAATTCCCCTGTGTAGAGGAGCCTGGAAGGCTACAGTCCATGGGGTAGCAAAAGAGGCAGACACAACTTAGCAAGTGAGCAACAACAACATCTCTTGCTTGCATGATTTAAAACTTCCTATGTGATGTGCTGCAAAAGTTGCTCTCCTTCATAGCATATCCTACATTGCTACTAGAAATACAGTTGACCCTTGAACAACACAAGGTTAAACTTGTTGACCATCTTCACAGCTGAAAATCTGCATATAATATTTAAATATTGGCTCTCCGTGTATGTGGTTCTTGTTCTTCCACATCCACATTTCTATACTCACAGATTCAGCTGAGGCAAATTGTGTGTCACTGTAGTATTTACTATTGAAAAACTCTGTGTATAAGTGGACCCACACTGTTCAAATACGTACTGTTCAAGGGTCAAGTATACTTATGTAATAGAACTGATCATATTTAATCTTCTGCTTGAAAATATTTATTCTATAGGCCATATCAGAGTTCAAACTCCTTCCTGTGAGTCAAAGCTGTTTAAAATCTGCCTTCATTTACTTCTTCATTTCAAACAGTCACACTCAATACTGTCTCAATAGCCTACAAAACTGAAGTGTGAAAAACTCTTAAGTTTCTTTCTTTCCTGTGATCAAAAAATGGTCTTCAGTGACCATTTCCATGCTGTACTAATTCTTGAAATTTCAGAGAAAATTCATTTATTTCTAGGTTTTCCCCTATTCTTGTCCAGTAACTTCTTAGTCTCCTCCAGATTAAACCTTAATATAATTGGGATTTCCCCCCTCTTCAGTCCCTTGCAAGTGTTCTATACTTCTCCCTCTTCTTGGCCCTGATTCAGAGGCTCTGGGTGGTTCATTGCTCCCTTTTTTGTTACTACAGAATAAGCAGCACACTTTCTGGCTTCTGTGATCATGCTAGCCTCTATAACTAAAGCCCCTATCCTCTTAAGCTTAGATAACACCCAGTGCTTGTTCGGCATGTGGCGCCTGATCCATCTGACGCTTCTCCATTGACCGCGATGAAGCTTTCTGCCATCTGCATTCTAAGAAGGATGCAGCTACACCCCCATTCACTCCATGCAGATGATCCAGGCCTTCGCTTTGTCTTTTGATTGGGATTTTAGCTTTCCCTCTCACCTAATACTTAGGTTTTATTCATGGCTTCAGAAGACATGGAATACCCCCCAAGGCACCTGAGGGCCATGGGAAATTGAGAAAGAGGTGTGACAGGGAGATATCAGTGCCATCACGTTTTCTGTTCTTCATATGTGGGACTCATCAAGGGAGCTGCTGCATTTTCAAGAACCTACAGACAGGAAGCAGGTGGCAAATCTTCACAAATCTAGAATCTCTCTCTTATAGGAAAGTTTACTCCAGGGAAGGGCATAGAGAACAAGGTCCCATCATGGATTGTCATCTCTCCAGACTTTCTCTTTTCAGATCAGAATCTTCTCATAGAAATAACAACATGAGAAAAGCACAGAAAAAAAAATCCCATCTTTTTTTTTTTAATATCCTTATTGGGTGTGTGCCACATTGAGAAGATTAGAAGGAAAAAATCTAGCATCTTTTATTTAAGATCTCAAAACTAAGCAAAATGCCACTATAGAAGGAAGTGAAATAATATTTACATAAATGAAAGAATATACCAATTTCCTAGACTGGAAAATATTTAGTAGTGAAATTCTTTCACCTATGTTAAGATTATTTGTCTTACACACAAAAAAAATAGAGCATGCTGGCAATTTACTTGGTTTGAATTAACAGCAATATGTTTATAAGATATTATTAAGATAAAGTTGGTACTTCCCCAATGGTTCAGCAGTAAAGAATCCACCAGCAATGCAGGAGACAGAGGAGACAAGAATTTGATCCCTGGATTGGGAAAATTCCCTGGAGGAGAAAATGGCAGCCCACTCCTGTGTTCTTGCTTGGGAAATCCCACGGACAGAGAAGCCTGACGGGCTACAGTCCATGGGGTTTCAAAGAGTTGGATACTACTGAGAACGAGCTTGAGCATTAAGATCAAGTATTCTGTGGCCATTCACTTAAAATTTTCCCATTTAGCAGAATCCATTAAAAAAAAAAAAAACCCACACACACAACTAATATTTAAAATGAGGCTTTTTTTTTAATGAGAACAAAAACAACCATTTGATTGTATAATCTTCAAAGTGTTTAATTTGTATTAAACTAAATCCAGAGGCTCTGAAACCTTAAAAGGAAGGTCATTTACCTTGGCTATTTGATTTTCATATAAATGTTACAATTAGCTGATTAACTTATAAAAAAGAATTCTGATATTTTTATTGAAATTGCATTAATCTATAGATCAATTTAAGGAAAACTGACATATTCACAGTATTGAATCTTCAATAATGTTTAGTGAAAGAAGCCAAGCAGGAGTTCATAATATATGACACATTTATATAAAATTTAAAAATAGAACATGTGTTGATTTACCACTTCCTAAGCACACCAAGTACTTTCATGCTTCTAAGCTTTGCACATACTGGCTTACTCCTCCGTTTCATGACAGTCTACCCATCTTTCAAGGCCCATGATAAATGTCACTTCCTTCGTAAAGAACCAGATAGCTGTAACAGCCTCTGAGGTTAATTGGTTGCATCAGAGGTTCCAATTCTTCATAGATTCCTAGGTGTTCATCCTTTGCCAGGTAATCTTGTAATGTTCTGTCTGACTCCAGATCTGGCCCTAAAATCTGCCTAAGCCAATGAGATGTTAGCAGACCTGAATTGAAAAGAGGCTTGAAAAGCACCTACACAATTGGCCTTCTTCCCTCTTGACCTTTGACATTGCCATATGAACATTTGGCTAATCTGCTGCAAGAAGAAAGTCAGATGGATCAGAGCCAAGTAGCCTAGTTGTCCCAGATGAGGCCTGCTTAGATCATCCATCTGCCAGCAGATATTCAGCCTCTTGTGAATGAGCCCAGCCAAGATCAGCAGAGACATCTAGAAGACCTGCAGCTGACTACAGACAAAAGAGCCAGTTTAGCTGAGATTATCAGTTTACTCCAGATCAGTAGAACTCTGCAGACTCATGAACTAAGTGATCGCTTATTATTGTATACTAAAGAACTTTTTGGTAATAGATTATTAATATAACCTAGAACTTGTTCTGTCTAGTCAGAATTTAAATACCATAAATAAAATTTGATTTGTTGGGTCTTCATGCATTGCTCTTTTAAAATATGAACATCCATTGGTTGCATCACACAGGATCTCAGGAAAAAAGAAAATTGGCACAGTAAAATTAGGATAATTTCATGACAGTTTAGTAAGGAAACTATTTAAAAGGGGGCAGGACAAATTTTTATTTTTATTTTTTAAGATTTGATTTTCTTTGATGTGGACTGTTTTTAAAGTCTTCATTAAATTTGTTGCAATAGAGTTTCTGTTTTTAGGTTTCAGTTTTTTTGGTCACGAGGCATGTGAGATTTTACCTCCCTGGCCAGGGATTAAACCTGCACCTCCTGCATTGGATGGTGAAAACTTAACCACTGAACAACTCAGGAAGTCCCAGGCAGAATATTTTTTAAAATACAAGAGATAATGAAGTATCCCAAGACAATTACTATCCTTTCATCCAATGGATTTAGGAGAGAGAGAGAGAAATCATTAGTCCTTAGAAAGTAAAAGTTGTGTGGAAAGGGGACCTTGAGAGAAATTGTGACTTTTCATTGAAAGGGGACAGTAAGCAACTTATGGCCCCTGCAGAGGGGTAGCAGGTGACTTAATATCTTGGTTTCATTTTTATCCCTTCTTCCTGTCTTTTGCCAGGGACTGCTGTTGGCCAAACCAAACCTAAAGCCAAGAGGCTAGAGAGCTCTTTGATATAATCAACTATGGCATGGTCTGGGCAGAGAAAATGGTAAAGAATATTTATGAGAAAATGTGCAGGGGGAAGCCGAAAATCTCCAGCAAAAATTGTTATATATGTATACTCAGCTGTCTGTATGAGTCTGTCAGTCCCTTCTTGGGAGCCTATTTTCTTATTGGGAGGGATATTGCCAGACGTTTTTGTTGTTGTTCAGTCACCCTGTTGTGTCTGGCTCTCTGAGACCCCAGGTTACCCTCACCATCTCCCAGAGTTTGCCCAAGTTCATGTTCATTGCATCAGTTATGCCATCAAGCCATCTCATCCTCTGATGCCCTCTTCTCCTTCTGTCCTCAATCTTTCCCACATCAGGGACTTTCCCAATGAGTCGTCTGTTCACATTAGATGACCAAAATACGAGAGCTTCAGCTTCAACATCTGTACTTCCAGTGAATATTCAGAGTTGATCTCCCTTAAGATTAACTGATTTGATCTCCTTGCTTCTCAAGGGATTTTCAGGAGTTTTCTCCAGCACCACAGTTTGAGGGCATTAATTCTTTGGCATTCTGCCCTCTTTATGATTCAGCTCTCACAACCCACCTGACCACTGGGAAGACCACAGGCTTGACTATAGAGGACCTTTGTCGGCAGAATGGCTCTCCTTTTCAACACACTGTCTAGGTTTGTCATTGCTTTCCTGCCAAGAAGCAATTGTCTTCTGATTTCATGGCTGCAGTATCCACCCACAGTGATTTGGGAGCCCAAGAAGAGGAAATCTGTCACCACTTCCACCTTTCCCCCTTCTATTTTCCATGCAGTAATGGGGGCAGATGCCATGATCTTAATTTTTTTTAATATTTATCCTTAACTCAGTTCTTTCATTCTCCTTCTTCACCCTCATTAAGAGGCCCTTTAGTTCCTCTTTGCTTTATGGCATTAGAGTGGTATCATCCACATATCCAAGGTTGTTGATGTTTCTCCCCCTTATCTTGATTCCAGCTTGTAGCTCACCCAGCCTGGCTTTTCTCATGATTTGCTCAGCGTATAGGTTAAACAGGGTGACAGCAGACAGCCCTCTCATACTTCTTTCTCAATCTTGAACCAATCAGTTGTTCCACACAGGGTTCTAACTGTTGCTTCTTGACCCACATACAGGTTTCTCAGGAGACAGCTAAGGTGGTCTGATATTCCCATCTCTTTAAGAGCTTTCCACAGTTTGTCATGATCCATACAGTCAAAAGCTTTAGCATAGTCAATGAAACAGATATAGATGCTTTTCTGAAATTCTCTTGCTTTCTCTATAATCCAGTGAATATTTGCAATTTGATCTCTAGTTCCTCTTCCTTTCTAAACCCAGCTTGGACATCTGGAAGTTCTTGGTTTGCATAATGCTAAAGCCTAGCACGGAAGATTTTAAGCATGAAGTCAATCCTGTATGAATTCACAGTAGAGGTAATGAATAGATTCAAGGGACCAGATCCAGTTAACAGTGTGCCTGGAAAACAATGGACAGAGGTCCATAATTCTGTCCAGGAGGCAGCAAACAAAACAATCCCAAAGAAAAAGAAATGCAAGACAAGTGGTTCTCTGAGCAGGCTTTATAAATAGCAGGATGAAGAGAAGTGAAAACCAATGGGGAAAGGGGAAAACACACCCAATTATTGCAGAGTTCCAAAGAACAGCTAGAAGAGGCAAAAGGCCTTCTTCAATGACAATGGTTAACAATTAGAAGAAAACAACAAAAGGGGAAAGAATAGAGATCCCTTCAGGAAAATTGGAAACATCAAGGGAGTATCCTGCCCAAAGATGAGCATAATAATGGACAAAAATGGCAGAGATCTAGTAGGCACTGCAGGGATCAAGATGAGATAGAAAGAATACATGGAAGAACTGTACAAAAAAATATTGTAATGAACTGGATCACGACGATGGTGTGTGTAATCACCCAGAGCCAGACATTCTGGAGTGTGAAGTCAGTTCAGTTCAGTTTAGTCACTCAGTCGTGTCCAACTCTTTGCGACCCCATGAATCGCAGCACGCCAGGCAAGTGAGCCTTAAGAAACACTGCTGTCAATAAAGCTAGTGGATGCAATGAAATTCCAGCAGAAATATTCAGATCCCTAAAGGATGATGCCATCAAAGTTTTGAATTCATTACGTCAGCAAATCTGGAAGACCTAGCAGTGGCCACAGGACTGGAAAAAGGTCAGTCCTTATCCCAGTTACCCAGAAGGGTAGTACCAAAGAATGTGCTAACCATTGGACAATTGCATTCATCTCCCACGCTAGTAAGGTCACGCTTAAAATCATTGCCAGAATTAGGCACCATAAATTGGGAAGAGTAAGGTCTATAGAGACAAAGGGGAGTATGTTTACATTTTTCCCATTTCACAATGCACTTCAGAATGGCCCTTCCTAGAATATTCCACCCACTCAGTGAGTAGCAAATAAGTAATTGCTAAATTTACCTTGTCAATAGAGTTGCAAAGACTTGGCTACAACTGTATGTTTTATGTTATGGCTTCCCAGGTAGAACTAGTGGTAAAAAATCCACCTGCCAATGCAGGAGACACAAGAGATGCGGGTTCGATCCCTGGCTTGAGAAGATCCCTTGGAGGAGGAAATGGCAACTCATTCCAGTATTCTTGCCTGGAAAATCCCACAGACAAAGGAGCTTGTTGGGCTACAGCCCACTGGGCCGCAAAGAGTAGGACAAAACTGAGCGCACACACACACACACACACACACACACACACACACACACACACACAAATTGACTTCATCTGAACTAACGTGGAAAATCGAACACATGTACACAGGTACATAGTTTTGGTCTTCTGGCCATAGTCTTCACTTAAGTTTATTTTGCTTTGCCAGTGAAAATAGTATTACAGATACAGTAAACTATTATCCTCTGTTGTATTGTTATTCCATAGTGTAATTTTTCTATTTCTCTATCTACTTTGAGGCAAGAATTATAAGAAGATGAATACTTCTCTTGTGAGATATATTTCTGTTTATTAAAAGAGGGGTGCTTGAATGGCAGGACCCTGTGCTGTAGGAGACAATTAGCAAGCAAGGGAGAAGAAAGCTTTCATTAGTAGACCTTGTGGAGGATAATCATTATTCTGAGATCGATCTCAGCAAAGATTAACAGATGCAGATCAAATTGCTTCTAGAATATACTCTTGTTTTTGCTTTGAGTCCTCAACTTAATTTGAAAAGATAATTGAGGCAAGTTAATTTGTCAGAAAACATCATGAAAGCATAAAGGCGCTAATCTTAAAAAAAGACCTGGGTTCAAATTCAGGCTATGCTGTGTTACCTCAGGCTAGCACCAATAAAGTGAAAACAACCCTGCCTAACATCACAAGGCTGTTGTCAGTGTTAGGCAAGCCACAGTCTTATCCAAGGAAGGATCTCTGATATCCTTCTTGTCACTTAGCCAAAACAGGCTGCATGTCCAGGCTCAGTAGAAGAAATCAAAGGAATGTAATAGAATCTAGATATAAACTATCACACTAAACACTTTCTAGGAATAGGTTGCCCCTATCCTGTCTCAAATCCTAGCACAGGACTATATTCATTACCAGTTAGCCTGTCTTAGTCCATTTGGGCTGCTATTATATAATGCCATAGATTGAGTGGCTTTTAAACAACAAACGTTCATTTCTCACAAGTCCAGAATCTAGGTGTTGGCAGATTTGGCCCCTGGTGAGTGCCCACTTCCTGGATCCTGGTTCATAGATGCCTGCCTTTTTACACTGTAACATCTCACAGCAGAAGGGGTCTCTTTTATAAGACCAGTAATCCCATTCATGAGGCAGGGCATGGCAACCCACTCCAGTATTCTTGCCTGGAGAATCCCATGGACAGAGGAGCCTGGAGGGCTACAGTCCATGGGGTCTCAAAGAGTCGGACAGAGCACAGCACAATCCCATTTATGAGAGCTCCACCCTTATAACTCAATCACCTCCTAAAAACTCCACCTCAAAATACCATTCTGTTGGGGATTAAGCTTCAACATGCAAACTCGAACATTCAGTTTACAGCATAAACTTTTATTCAGTGTTGACCAAGAGTCAGAACTATGGATCCAGGTATTCCTAAAATAAGCACTGGATTGCAACAGACCAAAATTAATTCTGTACCTACACAATCCAGTCTCTGAACCTGAATAAACTTTCTTAATTAAAATTTTCTCCCCCTCATCATCTCTCTGCATCCTTGACAATGTTTATAAGCAAACACAAACATGGTAAACCCATAGTCATTGAATAAACATTATTTGGATGCTATTGAATGATGTGTTCAATGAGAAATTTGTTTAGTGGTTGGGTTCATTTCTTCCTACAACCTGCTTTGAGTCATCTTTGGTTTGCTATCTCATTCTTTCAGAGTGATCATGTATTTGACAGTGATATTATGGCTAATGGAATAGAGATGACAGTTAGGAAGCTTGTTCATACATTCTTCATCCTTATTTGAGGAGTGTGTGAAGTTATTGTCAGGAGTGGTATTAAGTGGCAGCCAGCATGTTGCCTATGACAAGCAAAGGCCTGTGATTCTGGCCTTAGAGCTCTGTGTTGGACTTCGGAGGATATTGAGCCATGTGGGGAAAAGTCTAGTATAATTAAGTTTTTCCTCTAAAATGATTCTTCAAAATAAATTGAGTTCTTAACAATGGTGTATGTGAGTGCACATTTGAATGTGAATGAAAGTGAAGGTGAAAGTTGCTCAGTCATGTCTGACTTTTGTGACCCCATAGACTATACAGTCCATGGAATTCTCCAGGCCAGAATACTGGAGTGGGCAGCCTTTCCCTTCACCAGGGGATCTTCCCAACCCAGGGATAGAACCCAGGTCTCCCATACTGCAGGTGGATTCTTTAACAGCTGAGCCACAAGGGAAGCCCAAGTATACTGGAGTGGGCAGCCTATCCCTTCTCCAGTGGATCTTCCTGACCCAGGAATTGAACCAGGGTCTCCTGCATCACAGGTGGATTCTTTACCAACTGAATTATCTGGGAAAAGCCCACTTGAATGTGAGTGGTGTACTTTTGTGAATGTATGTGTTTGTGTATTGACCCTTTGTAATACAAAGACAAGTTCTTCTCAGTCTGCCCTTTTCCACACACATTTATAGAATCTTTTTAACGTAAGAAATAATTTGGAAATTAATTTGAACCCATGTTTCACCCAAGGAAAGACGTTATGCAAATCTGTGGCTCCTCACAGTTATCCCACCATAAAGAGATAATGCAAAAGCTGAGAGACAGCTGCATATTTCAGTGGTTTCTGTGCAAATTATTAAGCCTCTTTATATTTAATGTCAAACTTCTGCTCATTGTAATTTCCCATCAACTGTAAAGCACATCATTTATAAAATTGATGGTTTTTGGAGGAGAGGTAGATAACTGCTCTTAATTTATTAACTAAAAATTTTAAATGTAACCTGCTTCCTAAAATATAGAAATGTAGAAAACACAGGTTTTAATGTTGTGACAAGGCCATATATTTTCACCCTGATTATTTAATTTCTATGCAGAGTACATCACGTGAAATGCTGATCTGGATGACTCACAAGCTAGAATCAAGACTGCTAGGAGAAATATCAACAACCTCAGACAAACAGATGATACCACTCTAATGGAAAAAAGTGAAGAGGAACTGATGAGCCTCTTGGTGAGGGTGAGAGAGGAGACTGGAAAAACTGACTTAAAACTCAACATTCAAAAAACAAAGATCATGGCATCTGGTTCTATCACTTCATGATATGTAAAAGGGGAAAAAATAAAAGCAGTGATAGATTTTATTTTCTTGGGCTCCAAAATCTCTACAGATAGTGACTGCAACATTGAAAATAAAAGATGCTTGTTCCTTGGAAGAAAAGCTATGACAAACCTAGACAGCATATTAAAATGCAGAGACATCACTTTGCTGACAAAGTTCTGTATGGCCAAGGCTGTGGTTTTTCCAGTAGTCATGTGCAGATTTGAGAGTTGGACTGTAAAGAAAACTGAGTGCTGAAGAATTGATGCTTTCGAATTGTAGTTCTGGAGAAGACCCTTGAGAGTCCCTTGGGCTGCAAGGAGATCCAACCAGTCCATCCTAAAGAAAATGAGTCCTGAATATTCATTCTAAGGATTGATGTTGAAGCTGAAACTCCAATACTTTGGCCACACCTGATGCAAAGAACTGACTTATTGGAAAAGACCCTGATGCTGGGAAAGATTGAAGGCAAAAAGATAAAGAAGTTGGCAGAAGATGAGATGGTTTCATAGTATCACTGACTCAAAGGACATGAATTTGTGCAAACTCTGGGAGATAGTGGAGGGCAAGGAAGCCTGCCATGCTGCTGTCCATGGTGTTGCAGAGTTGGACATGGCTTAGCAACTGAACAACAACAACAAAAAGTTAATGTCTTATTCTTCAAGAGTAGATTGCACTGTCTTTGAGAATCAAGTTCCTGGGATCTAAAACATTCCCAGAAATGAGTCCATGTTAGGAAAAAGTGGTTTACCTTCATTGTAAAGGACTAGAACTGACTAAAAAAGAAGGCTGAGTGCTGAAGAATTGATGCTTTTGAATTGTAGTGCTGGAGAAGACTCTTGAGAGTCCCTTGGACCGCAAGGAGATCCAACCAGTCCATCCTAAAGGAGATCAGTCCTGGGTGTTCATTGGAAGGACTGATGCTGAAGCTGAAACTCCAATACTTTGGCCACCTGATGCGAAGAGCTGACTCATTTGAAAAGACCCTGATGATGGGAAAGATTGAAGCAGGAGGAGAAGGGGACGACAGAGGATGAGATGGTTGGATGGCATCACTGATTCAATGGACATGGGTTTGGGTGGACTCTGGGAGTTGGTGATGGACAGGGAGGCCTGGCATGCTGCAGTTCATGGGGTTGCAAAGAGTCGGACACGACTAAGTGATTCAACTAAACTGAAGCCCAGAATGGGGAACAGAAGGAAACAAATATTCTAGTTAAATGATAAACATCAAGATAGAGGGTATTAGTTGTCAGAAAAGCAGAGGAAAGGATGTGTATCAGAACCGCCTATGTTGCTTATTCAAAATACACACCCCCACATGTTCCTCCAGACTCGTAAGCAGGGTGGGTCAACTCATATGTAAGTTGGAGACACCCCTTCTAAAGGACTTTGGGTTTGTTTGTTTTTTTTTTATCTTGCTAAGCATCTATTCTCACTTTCTCTGATAATAGCACCTTGACCTTCCTTTGAGAAACCACCATTCCTTCATTCCAGATCTATGCCATTAGAGTCGCCCCAATCCTGTTTGGATGGAAGACCCATGAACCAGTCCTGCCATCAGATATCACATTTTCTGGCACGTGACCCAAAGCACGCCAGTGAAAAAGTCCAGCAGTTAAGACTTTGCTTTTCAGTGCAGGGGTTGTGGGTTTAATCCCTGGTCAGACAGCTAAGGTCCCATGTCCCTCATGGACAAAAAACCAAAACATAAAACACAGAAGCAATATCCTAACAAATTCAATAAAGGCTAAAAGTGGTTCACATTTTAAAAAATCTTTAAAATAATAATTTAAAAAAAAAATTTTTTAAAGAAAAGTCAAAATCAATCTCAGGATTTGGGTTGAAACTATTAGAAAAAAAAAGTGACTTGCTTTAGCTGATATCATGATATCTCTTAACTGAAAGATTATAAGGTTGAGAGCTGCTGTTGTCCATCTTTATGCTACAAACAGAGAGCTTGCCTAAGAATTAAACACACAGAGAAGGAAAGATTGCCTAGAGATGTGACAATATTTGACATAACTTATTTCTTACAAAATATTTATGGATTTGGATCTAGCCATGCCAACCAGTCCTCCCAGACCCCTTATTTATACAAAGAATCCTATCTTTTTCCTTAAGAGAAATTGAACCAAGTTTTCTGCCCCTTGGAACTGGGAGAAGCCATGTTATACACTTCCCTAGAGGATCCAGATACATCCTCCTCCACTTAAACACTGGTACTCTGAAGAGTTTACAGGGTCACTGGGCTAGGGGTCAAGAGGCCTGGACTCTGGGCCTGACTCTGCTATACTCCATCTGCAAGGTGTTTGGCAAGTCAGTCAAGTTTCAGACACTTCAATCTGCTCATTTAAAAGAATGTGACTAAGGAAATATTCAGTGTCTATTTCAAAAGGCTGCCAGGAGGTTCTAAACAAGATAATGAATGAGAAAGCACTTAATAAATGGAAACCTTGTACTTATGCAAGTTATTGTCATTATGGTGTAGCAGGCATTGAGATGCATTATTCTCCAAGCAGTCAAAGAAAAACTGATGGTCAGAATGCAACAATGTGCTTATCTGTGTGAACTGGATTAGCGATTTACTTGTGAGCACATTCCTTGGGGTCATAGCCAAAAAAAAACCCAAAAATGGTCCTACACTTATTATGAATTCTGGCCAAGTTGTTGATTGTTTGTTTTTGTTTTTTTAAACCTAATTTTGGAGATCGAAGAGCAGAAGAAAGATGGGAAACAGTCCACAGCCCCCGATGTACATGATCTCTCCTTATCATTTCCATTCCCACCGTGAGATTTTGCTCTGTTGAGGACACAGACCTATTTACTCACAACTCCTAGGATGCTGAGTCCTGCTAATTCCCCTTAGAACACAACTGATCTCATTATCTAGAAGCTACATGAGGAAGTAACAGATTAAACAAGCTCTTCTGTACATTTTGCTGGATATTTTTGGATTTCTTAGGAAGGTGTTCACTTCCTTTAGTGGTGTCTGTCATCTCTGGGCTCCTGGATCACAAATACACGCGCTGACATAGATGGGGAAAGGAGGAACAGTTACTACTTTCCCAAGCGGATATAAAAAAACATTAAAGCAAGAAGAGTCCAGTTGTCCTAAACCGACAACTGTTCAAAGTTTTCATGAAAGCCCTGGTGGCTCTTTCCTGAGACGCTATTATTCCTTTTTATATACATAATATTGAGTATTGGGAGGCTTGGGTTTCCTTATTAAGTCAGGCGTTTGTCAAATTTAGCTCCCAAGGGACAAGAATAAACTTATTTTCTTTCTTTTTCCTCAACCAAATTCCATAGTCCCTCCCCTCCCTTACTTCTCTGTTTGCCCGAGGAAATGAGTTTTCGCCCACACTCCCCAGTTCCCAAAGAGGTAACTGTGTTTTCTATGTTAGCTGACACCCACTGCTGTAGGAGAGAATATGGGGAGAACAGCCAGGCCTGCTAGAGACCACGATGAAGACAGTCAAAAACATGACCAGGGCTGGGACTGTGCAAACAGTGGGTCACCGCTGCTCTCAAGATGGGTAACATTAGAATCCCCAAAGAGTGTTTGGTGACTGCAAAAGTCTATCCTTGAGTTCATGATTCTTGGCCCAGCTGCAACATTTCCCTTCAAAGTCTTCTTATTTTTAGATGGCACCTCCTCCCAGTGGCCTGAGAAGGTCTCCGTTATTTCTTATCCAGAGTGGGAGCGGACATTACTCTGCACGTCTGTATGGGCTCTAGGTCCACTAATGAGATGCCAGCCTTTTAGGGTTTCAGCCTCCTCCTCCCCCACATACACCCCACTAGTGGTGACAGGGAATCTGAGCCACACTCCTTGGAAACTAACTTTGTGAAAATAAGGAAAACAAGCAATGGCTCTCCTCTCTACACAGCACAGCTACATTTTTTTTTTTCCCCACTGATCTGCTAATACATTAAAGGCCTGTGAAGTGTGAATGGACGCCAGTGACAGAGTCCTGCTGAATCTTCTGCCAGCATGACAGACGCACGTGACCTCTTTGGGTTTCCAATTTGGATCCGTTGGTTTTGTTTTCCACCTTAATTCCCCACTGAGGAAGAGCCAACTTCTTAGAAAATAAGTCACCATGTCATCCATTCTTGACTTCAGTGTCCATTCCCAAATCAGAAACACAAAATGGGAAGTTTAAGCAAAACTAAACTTGAAGCTAAAAGTCAAGTTCACAAGGCTGCCTATCGGCTGCGAGAAGAGCTCTGAACCAACAGACCTGCTTGATGAAGGAAGCATCAGTGTTAGTTAGACTGAACAGTTTAGTCCACAGAAGCAGGTGAAACCAGAAGACCAAGTTTTTCACCTGGGAAGTTGGAGTCTAGGTGTCAAAATTAGATATACACACTGCAGCAGCCTAGAGACAACAGCCAAAATAAAAAAGCAGCAAGCCACTTAGGAGTATAGTTTTTTGTTATGAATTTGAAAACATTTCATACTGCTATTTTTTTTTCTTTTGCTTATATGGCTTTCAAGAAACAGCCCTCTTAGAGGGCTGATTTATCACCCTGCCTGATAAATCAGTTTAAAAAAAAACAAACAGATAACCCTAAATTGGGTAAAAGAAAAAAGTAGTCTTACAGTTCCTGGGAAGCAAAGAGTGCCAGACTCCAGCATGGGAAAGCTACTGGGAGGACTTAGCTGATGCGGTCCCGTGCCCTCCACAGGGGCAGGAGGAGGCCTTTAGCCCTCACTTGCTCATGAAACATAAAGTTGTTCCCAAAAGTGGAGATGGACACCATCTTTCCAGAAAGCCTTCAGAGACATGCCTTACACAGACAACCACCCAGGAGGCTGGTGGGCCGGAAGATCCGCATGGGGGATATGGCCACACAATCCAAAGGACTAGTAATGGGAAGAATCACTGGGTACCCCCCTTTCTTTTTCTCAGGTACAAGGATTGAGGCTCTGCAGTGACTCTCAGCTGGGCTCACAGGACTCTAGTTCTCAGGGGTCACCTGTGAATGCTGTGAAGGTATGCACAGGACAGCATATGGAGCCAGGGCTGTCTTAGGAAGCCTGACCTGTTGCTATTTTAACCATGGCACAGCTGGGCAATAGAGGAAGAGGAAAAAAGTAAGAAGATTATTAAGGGCGTTTTGCCAAAAGTTAATTAGATTACTCTATTAACATGCAAATTTCCCTCTCTCATTTGAGCCAAGATACCAGTATGTGTGGACATCATCGAGGAGCGTATCTGCAGAAGACAGTGGATTTTTTAATTATGAAACAGCATGTTGGCCAACAAGAAATCCCTGTGCCACAGGGGGAGAAGCGCTCCCTGTCGCCGGCGGGCAGGCAGCAGCTGCTAGCCCTGGGGCTTATGTAAGGCGCTGCTTCAGCCCTTGGGCCCCAGTGCCCGGTTTCCAGCCAGGATCCAAGGGGTCAGCGTGCCAGGTGAATGAAATCCTGCCTTTGTTTGACTGCCCCAGAGTCTCTCGCCCTGGGACGTTCCGTGCAACAGAAACCCAGACGCACTTATTATACAGAAACCCGGGAGGGGAAGAGGAAGTAGGCTTCTAGGTGCCAAAGGCAGTGGCAAAAACTGAATAGGCAAGATCGTTCTCCCAGCCAAGTCAGCAGAGTGTCCCCAAGTCTCAGAGATTCCACAGTCTATGAGGTTGGGAGAGAGTGTTCCCAAAAAGCAATCCAACTACTGTAACACAGCACACACATCAGATGTAGCCCTGTTTTAAAAACATGGAGCTCTATACAGAGCATATTTAAGTGTTTTAAAAATGCATTATAATGCAGATATTTAGTTGCATATATTGACTAGCTTGAAGGCTGTTGGGTCCCTGCTAAACAGACACAGACTATGTAACCTGATAATGACATCATGGGTCCATTAAATTCAAGGAGACACATAATTCAGTTTTAGGTAGTGTCATAAATTATATAATTATGTTTATTATAAAAGTGGTAGAGAAATGGAAAATGCTACTTAAAATATCATGAATCTAGCCCGATCACCAGTATATGCAAAACAATGTAAAACATTTCAGTTGATCCTTAACCTCATATTTGAATTAGGTCTGTTCTTAGTCTTGCCTCTTAAGAAGCCAACAACAGCAGAGATGCTATACTGGGTATTTACAAACACTCACAGATACATAAATATGACAGAAGGCACAGTGAATTTTAAACCCAGTGAAACATCAGATATTTATGGAAACCCTACGGTGTGACTGACACAACATTATTATTAATAATAGTATTATTGTTGCACATCAGGTGATCTGTGGCTCCTACCTTCAAACATAAAGCAAACAGTATAATAAATTCATATTTGCAAGACTTCCATGTATCATTTGTTTCTTTGATATGTGCTGGAATTCTTGCCTGGAGAATCCCAGGGACGGGGGGTCCTAGTGGGCTGCCGTCTATGGGGTCGCACAGAGCTGGACACGACTGAAGCGACTTAGCAACAGCAGCAGCAGCAGAAGAAGAAGAATGCCTGAAGATGTACATTCTTACATCAAAGTGATAGCTTCACAGGCTGTGATAGAGCTCTACCATGGGATGTAAAGAATAATTAGCCTCAAAAGTCAGGGAGGCAGTCGATAATACTTACCAAGTACCCACCCCAAGTGCGGCTGGGGCCTGCAAGAAATCTTGTTAACAAGCAGTTTCTGACCATCTACTCAGTAGGCAATCAACTAAGGGCAGCAAGAAATAAAAGAGAAGGACACTGAAAGCCCAAGCTTGTGAAGGATTTTCTTCTAAACACAAAATCGACACATGGGAATTGACATGGGGGCACTTATAGACAAGTGTGAGATACTAGCCTGCGTCTAGCTGATTTTAGAAAATACATATAGGATACATAATAGAAGAGCCATCAAGTTTAGGCAGGGTTTGTCCCAAGCTTCTCAGAGAAAGGAGAGGTGTGGAGGCTGGCTCGTTTCATTAGGAAGTCTCATGTTTCATTCTGCGCTTTATTTCTGTAATTCAAGGGTTTTGTTTTGCTTAATTGCCAAGTTAAAAATTTAATCCGAGAGCACTATTTTCTGACATACCATTGGAGACCAGGCTCTGTACGAACACCTGGAAAGAAAGCTTAAGTGACTTGGCAGGGGTTGTAACCCCTCCGAAGCAGTCCCTGAGACACTCTTTCGGAGGTCTCTCTAGCCGTGATTGGTCGCATAGGAAAAGAATGATGGGACTTGAAAGTGCTAAAAAAGTCTTTTATTTTATTTTTTTCTCTCTGGGACAGCTGCAGTTTTAAACTAAACTACAAATTTGCCGGTGGTTTCAGCTTTAATTTAATTCTTCAAATATATATTGAATTGGTTCTGTGGGCGCTGGAGGAGAGGGTCTGTGATCCATCCCAGCTCTGTGAGATGGAAGAATCTCTGGTAAGCCACACTGGGAGCATCACAGAGGCCTATGGTACCCACAGTCTTCTGGAACAGTCTACAGAGAAACATCCCCATCCTTTGCAAAACAAGAGAGTACTTCAGAGCCATTCCCAGATAGCCAAGAGGAGAGACCAGTGGAGTCAGGAAGGATTGCTTGAGGCCAAGCTTGAGAATGAACTGGCTGTGAAAAGAACCAGGGAGGGGCCGTGGAGACACTAGTCTAGTGGATGAAAACTTTATAGCCTGGGGTTAGTAAGGCAACACCGCCAATGACGTCCCTGGTCCTGGAGCTTTGCAACCAAACATTAGAGACCTAACAATGGAGATTCTCAGTAGGCTTTCCTTTTGTTTGTCCTTTATAAGACAAACACTAAAATAATAGACTTCTATGAGTATATTCATGGTATGCACATTCCAGCTGTAATCCTATTTCTTTCTCATTCAACAGGATATCCCAAAGAATGTATAAATATCCTTGAATCTGTTTTGGTTTAATATTTTAATTGAGATTAGTTTTCAGGGACATAAATCAAACATTTTTACACAGAGGTTACTTTTAATGAGTATGTTCATAGAATATAAAATGTGACACATTTGTTAAATTATTCTAAATTTTTAAGTATATAGTCAGTTATATAGAAAAAGCATCACCTTTATATATAATAAACTCAAGTATATAAAAATAAACTTGGAAAAAATTTGAGTTTATTTATATTTATTAAAATATCAAGGATATTATCTTCATCACTTCTGAAAGATATGATGTTTTTAAACACTAAAGGGCAGTAACTGTTAAAGTCAAGGGAGGAGGAAAAAAAACACTGAAAGACTATGTGCATTTTCTTCTTCCTGAACCTCTAAAATATCATATGCACCATTGTTTCCAGCTTAACTTGTCTAATTCTAAAATTGCAATCTCTCTTCCCTAATCAGTATTGTATTGGTGAATTGCAAATTCTCTTTCTTCTTCTCTGATAAGAAATGCACTTCTTTTCTTTGTACCTAATTCTGCATCCTGTTTTAGATTTCTCTCCTTTGTATTTTAAAAAGCGAATTATTTACAATTCCTGGTAGTTTATCCATTAGCAATTACAGTTGCTAATAGCTCATGAATAACAGCAGTACACTGGGAACCCCTGTTTCAGATGATTGGGCTGCTCGGTCCTGTACTGAAGAGAAGAAAACCAAAGAGAAAGGGCAGTGTTGGGAAGCAATGCTAAAGACAGCTTAGGTTAGCCCGAGTTTCAGGAATCAGGAAAACAGTGATGGAGCCCAGTGTCATGAAAAGTGAGCTGGAAATACATAGACTTTTCCTACTGGGAAATGGCAACCCACTCCAATATTCTTGCCTGGAGAATCCCAGATCTATGTGGTCACACAGAGTCAGACACAACTGAAGTGACTTAGCAGCAGCAGCAGCAGCCTACTAGAAAAAGAGAAGTGGCACCTTTTAGTGAATCAATGCAATGCCCAGCATGTGTATGCACAAAGAAACAGAAACCAGTGTATGGCAAAAGAGTAGTAATCAATATTAAGACAGAAAATTGTGTATATGGAATGAAACAAATTAGTATTAGCTAGTTACTTATAAACCAATATCTAGAGATGTGAGCCCAACAAAAGAAGACTAAAAATAGATAGCATGGAACAAAGGTAGCCAGATTGATATTTAAAATATGTTCCTAGCAAGTTCAATAGTTCTTAAGTGAAGAAAGATGCACAATTAAATGTAAACCACACCTCTATTATTCTACTTATAATCAATTACATGAGTTTATATCAAATGCCATGTTTTTTAAAATCCAGTTTAAGATTTCCTTCGGAGAAGGCAATGGCACCCCACTCCAGTACTCTTGCCTGGCAAGTCCCATGGGCAGAGGAGCCTGGTAGGCTGCAGTCCATGGGGTCGCTAGGAGTCGGACACGACTGAGCGACTTCACTTTCACTTTTCACTTTCATGCATTGGAGAGGGAAATGGCCACCCACTCCATTAAAAAACATGGCATTTGATATAAACTCATGTAACTGATTATAAGTAGAACAATAGAGGTGTGGTTTACATTTAATTGTGCATCTTTCTTCACTTAAGTACTATTGAACTTGCTAGGAACATATTTTAAATATCAATCTGGCTACCTTTGTTCCATGCTATCTATTTTTAGTCTTCTTTTGTTGGGCTCACATCTCTAGAAATTGGTTTATAAGTAACTAGCTAATACTAACTTGTTTCATTTGTTCTTGCCTGGAGAATCCCAGGGAAGGGGGAGCCTGGCAGGCTGCCGTCTCTGGGGTCGCTCAGAGTCGGACACGACTGAAGCGACTTAGCAGCAGCAGCAGCATGAGATTTCCTTAACTCATCTAAATCAAGAGTCTTATTTCAAAAAAATAATAATAATCTTATTTCCAAAGTCCTAATATTTAAGGGTTTTAAAAACAGAAATTCTCGAATTTAGGGTGAGCTTGACTAACCAAGGTCATAATTTTGGTACTTGAACAAGATCTACATTGACTGAGTTTTTCTTAATGGATACATACATGTACTTATTTATTCCATAGATGGTCTGCCTCCTGAGAAATCTGTATGCAGGCCAAGAAGCAAAAATTATAACTGGACATGAAACAATGGACTCAAAATTGGGAAAGGAGTATGTCAAGGCTGTATATTGTCACCCTGCTTATTTAACTTATATGCAGAGTACATCATGTGAAATGCCAGGTTGGGTGAAGCACAAGCTGGAATCAAGATTGCCAGGAGAAATATCAATAACCTCAGATATGTAGATGATACCACCCTTATGGCAGAAAGTGAAGGGGAAATAGAGCCTCTTGGTGAAGATGAAAGTGAAAAAGCTGGCTTAAAACTCAACATTCAAAAAACTAAGATCATAGCATCCATCCCATCACTTCATGCAAATAGATGGAGAAACAAGGGAAATGGTGACAAATTTTATTTTGGGGGGGCTCCAAAATCACTACAGATGGTGACTGCAGCCATGAAATTAAAAGACGCTTACTCCTTGGAAGAAAAGCTATGACCAACCTAGACAGCATATTAAAAAGCAGAGACATTACTTTCTCAACAAAGGTCCATATAATAAAAGCTATAACTTTTCCAGTAGTCAGGTACAGATATGAGAGTTGGACCTTAAAGCAGGCTGAGTGCCAAAGAATTGATGCTTTCAAACTGTGGTGTTGGAGAAGACTCTTGAGAGTTCTTTAGGCTGCAAGGAGATGAAACAATCCTAAAGGAAATCAATCCTGAATATTCATTAGAAGGACTGATCTTGAAACTGAAGTTCCAATACTTTGGCCACCTGATGCCAAGAGCTGATTCACTGGAAAAGACCCTGAGGTTGGGAAAGATTGAAGGCAGGAGGAGAAGGGGGTGGCAGAGGATGAGATGGTCGGACAGCATCACTGACTCAATGGACATGAGTTTGAGCAAGCTCTGGGAGAGGGTGAAGGACAGGGAAGCCAGGCATGCTGCAGTCCATGGGTTTACAAAGAGATGGACATGACTGAGTGACTGAACAACAACAATTTTGTGGCACTTACCATGATCAAGGTACTGTTCTAGACCCTAGGACTGAAGCAGTGAGCAAAGTAGACAGAATATGCCCTTATCTGAGGCCCAAATAGAAACATTCTGCTATATGGTTTACAGAAAGCCAGGCTGCATTTGACTCATCTTGCAACCTTCTATCGGAGAAGGCAATGGCACCACACTCCAATACTCTTGCCTGGAAAATCCCATGGACGGAGGAGCCTGGTAGGCTGCAGTCCCTGGGGTCGCACAGATTCGGACACAACGGAGTGACTTCACTTTCACTTTTCACTTTCATGAGTTGGAGAAGGAAATGGCAACCCACTCCAGTATTCTTGCCTGGAGAATCCCAGGGACGGGGGAGCCTGCTGGGCTGCCGTCTACGGGGTAGCACAGAGTTGGATATGACTGAAGTGATTTAGCAGCAGCAGCAGCAGCAGCAACCTTCTAAAGTCTCCCTAGTTGCAACTATCTTAGAAACTTATCTCCATGTGTTAACCCAGATTTCCAATATAGAGTTCAAATCAGGGCACAGTGATTTTCCTCCTATGATTTGAGAAGAAAGCTACATTGGCGATGTGAATAAAGACTTTTTACCCTCCATGAACAAGGAGTTACTCAACACTCAAAAAATAATTAGGCAGATTATTTCCTTCTTCTCTGACTGGATAATTTGCGTGTCTGTGTGTGTGTGAGACCTTAGACTGAAAACTAGAAAGCCAGAATAAAAAGAGGAATGCTTATTAGACATCCCCAAGCCAATCGCCTAAATGTCCATGTTTTGTTTTTTATTGAATTTTAACCTCAAATCAGCAAAGGCAAACACGCAAGAAAGAAATGTCAAGAAGAAAAAATTGGGGCTGATAAAAAGTACCAGATTTTTATAATAAAATACTTTTCCACTTATTAACCCATTCACAATGTCCTCAAGTGAAATATTCCCCTGGTTGCATGACAGTTCAGTTCTGCTCTGAATTGCGGACAAATGACCTTTCAAGTAACACATAATTTGGGGCAGCATTCGCCTCCACACACAACTGGGATGGGAATTGTCTTCACGTGTTTTGTTTTCTCTGGCAACTGGGTTTCCTTGTTATAAGCCTCAAACTTAGGGCAACATAAAAGGTAACTGCATATTTGCAATTTTTGTTTGTATAATGTATGTATGTTGAGTGTGTCTCTGGCACGATGTAAGGGCAAATTCCTAGAAACAAAACTGCCGGGTATTTTATATATATATATATATAAATTATTACAAAGCCATAAGAAGCAATTCCTTACAGACATTGTATGAAAAAGAAATTTTATGACACACATATAAAATAAAACCAAATAGGCAAATGAAAAGCAGAATACTTTTTCCTGGTATCATCTCAATAAATAAATAATTCATCATCAACATCCCGAGTTGCTCCAATCTTTGTACTATTTATCAGACAGGTCAACAATTATATTAAATTATCCTTAGGCTGAAATTCAATCTACTTCCTTCATAAACAGATTATTCTCTTTCCCTGTTATCAAACTAGGGTCAGTAAATTCAGGATTGATTATCCTCACATTCCCATACCATACCTGCAACAGCAAGAAAGGATGCTGTGATTGGTTAGTGATGGGCAAGCCATAACTCTGCTTTTTTTTTTTTTTAATTGGAGTATAATTACTTTACAATGTTGTGTTAGTTTCTGCTATACAAGGAAGTGAATCAGCTGTATGTATGCATATATCCTCTTCCTTTTGAATTTCCCACCCACTGCCTTCCAATAACTCTTTGAAAGTATGCTCTCCATAGCCCTCCAGGCAATCCTGAGCAATCCATTGGGGTGGCCACAGATATGAAATCCCTTCGCCATCAAACCAACCAAACTGAGAAGATGAGTTTAGGGAATGAAGTGAGCACATGTGTCTGCCAGAAATATCCAGATACTTAGAAAATTCAATTAATTATCTGTTGAACATTTGGAAAATCCACAGCACTTTGTTAGGAAAGGTAAGAAATTTTTTTGAAAAAAATGTATGTCATCTTGTAAGTCAAGAGGACTGCAACCTAGATGAGGAGGCAAGATTAGCCTATAAACATAAATAATGTGTTTTCCATTGCATAGGTACAGAGACACACTGCATGCACAGTCGGTCATGTCTGACTCTGTGACCCGTGAGGTGTAGCCCACCAGGCTCCTCTATCCATGGGATTTCCCAGGCAAGAATATTGGAGTGGGTTGCCATGTCCTCCTCCAAGGGATCTTCCTGACCCAGGGATCGAAACTGCATACTCTGTGTCCTCTGTACTGGCAGGCAGATTCTTTTACCACTGAGCCACTTGGGAAGCCAAGTGCTAAAGAAATTCAAAACAGACTGAAATCAGCCAGGTCTGGAGTTATGAGTAAAATTTTCATGGATGAAACTTGAAATGGAATTTAAGCTGAATAAATTTTTAACTAGAAAAAGAGGAATTTGAGCATTCCAAGCTACAGGGAAAAAAATCTAATAAAAAGCAAGGATGTAGGACTAGGTATGGAATAGTCATCAGAAAACAAGAAGACTAGAGTCATTAGAAAGGAAGAAACATGGCAGGAAATCAAAGAGTAAGTGAGAAATAAGATAAAATGGATCTGAAAATGCAAGACCAGAAACAAAGGCATGCATACTTAGAGTTGACACAGGAAGCAATGAGCCCGTGAGAATGTTCTCCTTCTCACATCAACTCAGTAAGTTTTTAATAGGTATGCAAACTGGGATCCTGATATATGAATTGGAATCCTGGGACTGCCACTTATTAGCTCAAACATTACCCTCTCTGCCTCAGTTTCTTTATTTTTAAAACAAGGATTGTATTATCACCACAAAGTGGAGGTGAGGAATAAATGAGTTAATATTTGGAAATGTCAAAGGACAGTGCTGGGTATATTGTAGGCAGTGTCTGGAAGTGTTAAGGGCATGGAAAGTGTGATATGGTCTTCAGAAACAAGAATAGATCAGAGATATTCAGAGCAGAGCAGAACCTATGGCCCATCGTCTTTTCTCTGATTTTTTTTTCCCTGGTCCTCTTAAAAGTGATGTCAAGGAAGGTCATCTGGCTGAAAGTACATGACTCCGGAGTGTGAAAACATAAATCAGGCTCCCATAGGCAATTTGGAGTACTGAGAAATGGAACACACCCTTGGTTTCAAAGGATGCTTTATTTTTTCAAAGGACACTTTATTTTATGTTCCTGGAGGTGGAGGCGAGGCTTGAGCAAACAACCTGCCAAAATGATCTTGGATTTCTTTGAATGTGGAAATGAATTCTCACATATGTTCTCTCAATTTCACACTCCATGAGATACCACGATGCCAACCATAGAAGCTCAAGAGGTCAAAAACTCCCTCTTTTTATATGGAATTTTAGAGCATGTTTGCATACTTTTGTTCCCAGAATAATCCCCAAATCTGTGAGAGGGATTCTCTCATCATATTTTGCAGAAAACAAAACAAGTCATATTGAATGGGTGAACATTGTGACTGGTTGTCATAAAACTAGTCTGGGTGAGAAGGGGACCCGCTACAGGAAGCTGAAGACAGGGTAATGCAGCGGTGAAAGCATCAAAGAGACGCAAGCTTGAATTCGGGCTGCAGCTCTAATGTTTAGCTCTGTACTGTGTGGCCTTAGGCAATTTATTTTACCTCTCTGAGCCTTAGTTTTCAAACAACACTTACCTTACTGGGCAATAGGGAAGAATAAATGAGACAAGCACACACACACACACATATAATATTATATAATGTATATATTTACAGACACATGATGTATAATAAATAATTGTCAATTTCTATTTTTATTACTCTAAAGCTTACTGTTTGCACAGGCAAAACGAAAGATGGTAAATTTCTATCTGCAGAAGGTACTAAGTCTATTTCAGTGGGATCAGAGTGACACAGGGGTCAGAAATACAGTTCCCTCTCTCCTCCACTGCCCTGGAAAGTACCATGGGACTGAAACTGTTGGATCTGATGGTCCTCTACCACTTGCTGTCAGATCTTGGGAGAATGCGCTACACTCCTCCAAACTTCTAACAATCAACAAAAAAGGCAGAGAGTGGGGAGTAGATGAATAGTGTAGCAGTGATGGACAGTGCCTACAGAGCCCTCCCTGCCTGCTTCATCAGCGTTTTACAAAGGATGAAATGTGAGGATGTGTGTGAAACTGGCATACTGAGGCCAAAGGGGCAGGTGGTTTGGTGGTTTAGCCGCTAAGCTGTGTTTGACTTCCGCAACCCCTTGGACTGTAGCCCGCCAGGCTCCTCTGTCCATGGGATTTTCCAGGCAAGAATACTGGCGTAGATTGCCATTCCTTCTCCAGGGAATCTACCAGACCCAGGAATCAAACCCAGATCTCCTGCACTGCAGGCAGATTCTTTACTGACTGAGCTATGAGGAGGAGGAGGGGGGCAGGTAAATGCCAGGAATTATCTCAGGGAGTTTTGAATGTCTTCTACTGGCTCTTTGTTGCATGTACTTTTTACAAGGTTGTGTTTTCTCTTTAAAATGAGTAGCTAACATTTGATCAAATAAAACTCCACAATACCTTTGGCAGTGATTCCCTTCCCAGCACACACTTGATTTTCCTCCCCATCAGCACTCACCTACCATTTGTGGAGGTGGCCAACTGACCTGCCTAAGTTCCCTACCCTCAACTATCAAACTGACCTCAAGGAAACTCTCCCACCCTTCCCTAGTTTGCTGCCCATGAAAGGAATGCAGCAAAGAACATCTAGGTGATCCCAATCTCCATATTCACTGCAAGTTGTAAAATGTCTGGGGCAAAGAACCCAGAAGTGAATGAAGAACTCCTTGTCTACCTGGAAGCTTGATGACTTGCTTAGTCAAGGAGGATCTAATGCAGGTACAATAGGCTTACCCCGCCCAGACCTGGTGAGACCCGAAAGGCAATTAGACTCAGAAAGGCAATTTAGAATCTTACAAAGGAGAAATGGCTCTTTCTGGTAATGAAATCTATTTGAGAATCCAAGGTTAACAGATGTTTTTTGAGTACCTAATATGCACAATCGGAGAAGGCAATGGCAGCCCACTCCAGTACTCTTGCCTGGAAAATCCCATGGACGGAGGGGCCTGGTGGGCTGCAGTCCATGGGGTCGCTAGGAGTCGGACACGACTGAGTGACTTCACTTTCACTTTTCACTTTCATGCATTGGAGAAGGAAATGGCAACCCACTCCAGTGTTCTTGCCTGGGGAATCCCAGGGACAGCGGAGACTGGTGGGCTGCCATCTATGGGGTTGCACAGAGTCAGACACAACTGAAGCGACTTAGCAGCAATATGCATAAAGCACTATGAATACTATAAGGACATCAACACTACTTTTAAGAAGGCTGCAACCAAATATGGTATATCAAACTCACATCATAGAACAGGTTTTGGTGGAATGCAGGATTCTGATCGGAGAAGGCAATGGCACCCCACTCCAGTACTCTTGCCTGGAAAATCCCAAGGACAGAGGAGCCTGGCAGGCTGCAGTCCATGGGATCGCTGAGAGTCGGACATGACTGAGCAACTTCACTTTCACTTTTCACTTAACATGCATAGGAGAAGGAAATGGCAACCCACTCCAGTGTTCTTGCCTGGAGAATCCCAGGGACGGCGGAGCCTGGTGGGCTGCCGTGTATGGGGTCGCACAGAGTCGGACACGACTGAAGTGACTTAGCAGCAGCAGCAGCAGGATTCTGAAAGAAAAGTAATGTGGAATACATTTAGAGTCATGCTGTAGAAGGCTCAGGATACAGACGGCTACTGTTTTTTGAGTACGTTTTACCTAGTATCTAACATCTCGTTGAATCTTCCCCAAATTCCTAAGAAATAGTTATCATCACCTCTGTATCATACGTGCAAACTGCATTTCAGAGATATGAAATCGCTTTTCCAAATCGCCTAGCTAGAAATAGGCCAAGCTCAGATCTGAACCCAAGTCTCTTTGATGCCAATGCTAAAGGAACTTCCAAAACACTTCCCTCCCTCCACAGATGCCTGCACAAGACAATTTTATTAAAGCCTATGTAGTTAAGAATCATTGAAAATTATTGAACAGGGAAGAAGAAGATCAATTTGACATTAATTAGTAAAATAGATAAGAAACAGGGGAGAGATAATAAGGGAGATGGCTTAAAAGCTATTTTAATAGTCTGGCTAAAGGAGATGAAGGTCTGATCTAGATCAGTGGCAACAAGATGCAAAGAAAGGGCAGAAACAAGAGACGCCACAAAGATTAATTTACTAGGTGTGGCAACTGTCTAGCTGTGGAGAAAACCACACTGCAGTGAGATGGGTCACTGCTGGCTAAAGTGAGTACCTCTATGAAAGATGCCTTAGAACTGTACACTGGCCTTGTGCTTGACCTTCCAATGAGATACGCTCCTGTTTAACTGCAATGTTCCATGATTTTTAAGTTGGATCAACAGGGCCTATTGTGCTGCAAAACTGTTCAGATAAACACAAGAGTCACTCCAGTTGGCCTGAATTCATGGTCCGCCTCTCCAAAAAGTTATTCGAAGAACAGCCTTTGGTCCCCACTGACTCCAACTAAAGATATGTAATCAATGGTCATCTTGTCACATAAGGGTCTAGCTGGTCAGGTGACCAGGAGTTCTGGTCCAACATGAGCTGAAGTTTGGCCCCTAACCTCATAAGAAAGCTTTCAAGCATTTAAAAATATTTAATTTACTTTTTTTTTTCCAAACAGAATAATGGAGGAAGAGAAATAAGAATTTCTGAATTTCAAAAAAAAAAAAAAATATGCTGTTTTCCAAGAGAATGTGCAATTGTAAAGCTTTTAGACAGTCATTTTAGGTGATATTTATCTCTTTTTAAATTAATGGGACTTGCTGCCTCCAAGAATCTCTCTGGTCACTTAGGATTTATCCCACATGTTGTTAGCAAGTGGCAATATATAAAAGACAAGATCTAATATTCAAAATGCTTGTAATAGCAAAGTCCTGCCTGCCAATTTTAATAGCATTAAAATGATCTCACTCGTCTAGTAAATCTGCTGCCTTTCAACAACTGGAAGCGGACCAAATTCACCTTCTGTCTGCTGCGTGAAGCCAGAACTCTGAAGACAAGGAAAAAAAAATTAGTGCTGGTATTAACTCTGACCTCCTGATCTTCTATTACCCCCATTAGACTCGACTCAGGTCGAAGCCCAACTTTTCTGTCTTTCTAAAAAGGGACAGCTGGGTAGCAGAAGACAAGGGTATCCAGGGCCTTGTAAAATCACTGAGATGAAACTGCAGGAGGAATGAAGGAGGGAGATGCCCCCTTTCCTGTGCACATGGAAAAGAAGTTAGACTTCATCAAAAGTAATATGTACAGAACGGAGACAAATGTGGGAGAGGCCTTTCAGTTGTGCTAGGGTGGAAACCAAAAATGATCTAGGGTGGACTAGAATTGGGGTGAACACCAAAGAGTAGAACTGGAATGTTACTGGGCACCAAAGTAAAAACCAAGGTGAAGAAGAGAGAACCATTTCTCAAGGAAGAAACTGGTCACCCGAGAAGCTCCCTACTTACTCATCCTTGCTAAGTCCACAGTGAGGAAATCAAGGGAAAACAGAGTTCTCACTGGAAACACAGTGAACTACACACAGAGGCAGCTGGGTGCCCATCTTGATCAAGCTAGTAGGTAACCTAAGCAAGTTATTTGAATTATCTAGTCCTTAGCTCCTCAGCTATAAAGGTGGTCCCATTCCAACTCTATGGTTTTGTATGCTAATTGAACATCTATGTGTTTCTAATTTGACCTCTAGAAGTTGGAGGATTGGAAGAGCTTTTGAAATCATTGAGTCCAGTTGCTTTTTCCAGGACTTAATAAAGGCAATAAAGGGAGATGGAATTTTTAGACTGATTTTCTTTACTTAATCCTAGAACATTCTGATAAGCGCAAATTAATCTAAAGAGAAAATTTACATAAATTACCTTTAAAATTCCTTTGAATATACCTTGCCAGTGCTAGTGCTGTGAGCTCAGCTCTGATTCTTTGCGACCCCATGGACTATAGCCCTCCAGGCTCCTCTGTCCATGGAATTTTCCAGGCAAGAATATTGCAGTGAGTTGCTGTTTCCTTCTCCAGGGATCTTTCTGCCCCAGGGATCAAACCTGCATCTCCTGTGTCTCCTGCATTGCTGGCGGATTCTTTACCCTCTGAGCCATCAGCTTAATACCTGAATAAAAATTATACACACACCTAGCCTAGGAAAATTGATGTGGAAAATAAATTTATAAAACCAACAAGTCAAAGGGCAACTTCTTTATAAGCAATTCACCTTAGCAATCTTTTTTTGTGGAAATTTTCCTTTTCTGGAGCATTTAAAAACTAAATTTGGTCAGGCAAAAACAAATTCCAACAGAAAATTTTTGTATAAATCTAAATGTCCTCAATAAAATATATTCAGAAAACCGCTCTAGAGTTGAATTATTTTGTATCGGGGTCAAGTTCTGAAATTACAAAAACATATCTGCATGTTGTTATAAATATTTTACCAAAGATCTAATCGCACTGAGAGTAAATGTCAAATTCCGTACAATGACCTGCAACCTTACCACATCTCTCCATCAGCTCCACTGGGTACCACTTTATCTTCATCTCCTACCCACATCTCCCCCTCTGACCAGGCCATGATGCTTATTTTTCTCCAGCCACACTAAAATCCTGTTTTCCTATAACATACCAGGTATGGCCCTGCCGGAGAGCCTTTGAACTTGCTGTTCCCTCTGATCAAAACGCTCTTCCTGCCAGATATCCAAACAAATTGTTCTATTCCTCTCAGTGGAGTCTTCCCTAGAGGTTCTATGTAAAATTGCAAAATGCTTTAACAATTTTATTTTCTTCCTTTCAAACACATCACCATTGACAGAGCTGGGTGAGACAGAGGAGAGATCCAAGAGGGAGGGGATATATGTATGTACACAGCTGACTGACCTCATCGTACAGCAGAAATGAATACAACATGATAAAGTACTTACAGTCCAATGTTTAAAAAAAAGATCCAAAGAAATTAGAACACATCCTATCCAACGCACAAGACATTTACTTCTGCTCTAGGACGCAAGGTGCTTTATCTGTATTGCTGTGTTTTGGCACCCTGAGCAGTAGTGGCATGAATAAGGTCAGTTCAGTTCAGTTCAGTCCAGTCGCTCAGTTGAGTCCGACCCTTTGCAACCCCATGAATCACAGCACGCCAGGCCTCCCTGTCCATCACCAACTCCTGGAGTTCACCCAAACTTATGTGCATCGAGTCGGTAATGCCACCCAGCCATCTCATCCTCTGTCGTCCCCCCTTCTCCTCCTGCCCCCAATCCCTCCCAGCATCAGGGTCTTTTCCAGTGACTCAACTCTTTGCATGAGGTGGCCAAAGTATTGGAGTTTCAGCCTCAGCATCAGTCCTTCCAATGAACACCAAGGACTAATCTCCTTTAGGATGGACTGGTTGGATCTCCTTGCAGTCCAAGGGACTCACAAGAGTCTTCTCCAACACCACAGTTCAAAAGCATCAATTCTTCGGCATTCAGCTTTCTTCACAGTCCAACGCTCACATCCATACATAACTACTGGAAAAACCATAGCCTTGACTAGATGGACCTCTGTTGGCAAAATAATATCTCTGCTATTTAATATGCTGTCTAGGTTGGTCATAACTTTCGTTCCAAGGAGTAAACGTCCTTTAATTTCCTGGCTGCAATCACCATCTGCAGTGATTTTGGAGCAAAAAAAAAAAAAGTCTGACACTGTTTCCACTGTTTCTCCATCTATTTACCATGAATAAGGTAGGTACCTAATAAATATTTGTTGAATTAATGAATTATAAAAAAACACAGCACTGTGGCATTTATTAAACATCTACTTCTGGTTTATTGACTATGCCAAAGCCTTTGACTGTGTGGATCACAACACACTGGAAAATTCTTAAAGAGATGGGAATACCAGACCACCTGACCTGCCTCTTGAGAAACCTGTATACAGGTCAAGAAGCAACAGTTAGAACCAGATATGGAACAACAGACTGGTTCCAAATAGGAAAAGTAGTACGTCAAGGCTGTATATTGTCACCCTGTTTATTTAACTTATATGCAGAGTACATCATGTGAAATGCTGGGCTGGATGAAGCACAAGCTGGAATCAAGATTACTGGGAGAAATATCAATAACCTCAGATATGCAGGTGACACCACCCTTATGGCAGAAAGTGAAGAAGAACTAAAGAGCTTCTTGATGAAAGTGAAAGAGCAAAGTGAAAAAGTTGGCTTAAAACTCAACATTCAGAAAAGTAAGATCATGACATCTGGTCCCATCACTTCAGGGAAAATAGATGGGAAACAGTGTCAGACTTTATATTGTTGGGCTCCAAAATTACTACAGATCATGACTGCAGCCATGAAATTAAAAGACACTTGCTCCTTGGAAGAAAAGCTATGACCAACCTAGACAGCATATTAAAAACCAGAGACATTCCTTCGCCAACAAAGGTCCATCTAGTCAAAGCTATGGTTTTTCCAGTAGTAATGTATGGATGTGAGAGTTGGACTGTGAAGAAAGCTGAGCGCTGAAGAATTGATGCTTTTGAAGTGTGGTGTTGGAGAAGACTCTTGAGAGTCCCTTGGACAGCAAGGAGATCCAACCAGTCAATCCTAAAGGAGATCAGTCCTGGGTGTTCATTGGAAGAACTGATGCTGAAGCTGAAACTCCAATACTTTGGCTACCTGATGTGAAGAGCTGACTCATTTGAAAAGACAAAGATTGAGGGTGGGAGGAGAATGGGATGAGAGGATGAGATGGCTGGATGGCATCACTGACTCAATGGACATGAGTTTGAATAAACTCCAGGAGTTGGTGATAGACAGGGAGGCCTGGCGTGCTGGAGTCTGTGGGGTCACAAACAGTCAGACCCGACTGAGCAACTGAACTGAACTGAACTAAAAATCACATTCCCTCATTCATTTTGGGGTTTTCGTCATAGCTCAATTGGTAAAGAATCTGCCTGCAATGCAGGAGACCCCGGTTCAGTTCCTGAGTTGGGAAGATCCACTGGAGAAGGGATAGGCTACCCACTCCAGTATTCTTGGGCTTCCCTTGTGGCTCAGCTAGTAAAAAATCCACCTGCAATGTGAGAGACCTGAGTTTGATCCCTGGATTGGGAAGATCCCCTGGAGAAGGGAAAGGCTACCCACTCTAGTAATCTAGCCTGGAGAATTCCATGGACAGTCCATGGGGTCACAAAGAGTTGGACACGACTGAGTGACTTTCATGTTCACTTCACTTCATTCATTGATTTTACAAACTATCCACAATGAGAAACAGGGCATAGGTGTGCTCATTGAAGGAGTTTCCAGGTGGCTCAGTGGTAAAGAATCCGCCTGCCAATGCAGGAGATGTGGGTTCAATCCCTGGGTTGGGAAGATCCCCTGGAGAAGGAAATGGCATTCCACTCCAGTATTCTTGCCTGGAAAATCACACAGACAGAGGAGTTTGGCGGGCTAATGTCCATGGCGTCGCAAAGAGTTAGATATGACTTAGCAACTGAGTGTGCAGGTATGTACTCATTGAAAGAACAGTGTGAATCACATGATTGGAAATGCAAATTTGTGGAGTTCCCAATTTGTTAGGAAATACATGTATGTTTGTTCAGTCACCCAGTCAGGTCTGACTCCTGGTGACCCCATAGTCATCAGTCTCTGATGCTGGGAAACATTGAGGGCAGAAGGAGAAGAGGGCATCAGAGGATGAGATGGCTGGATGGCATCACCAATGCAACAGACATGAATTTGGAGAAACTTCAGGAATTATATATATATATATATACACACACACATATATATATACACACACACATATATACACACACACACACATATATATATACACACACACATATATATATATACACACACACATATA